>NC_081183.1:5270372-5347824 GCF_029867415.1 Vicia villosa
TCCACAACCATTAATTTTCTTATATTATAGATGATAGATTTTTTTTGGAAGAAAGATGTGAAAAAGTGATGAAAGAGAAAAAAAATAGAGAATAGAGAGAGATTTGATATGTTTGATAGAATATAGTGTTGTATTATTTTAATAATAAAATTAAGAACTTTATGGTAGAAAGACCAAAAAACCACAATTTTAATGTGGTGGCAAAAAATCAAATAAGGGTATTTTGGACTTTTCCACAACCATTAATTTTCTTATATTATAGATGATAGATTTTTTTTGGAAGAAATAATGTGAAAAAGTGATGAAAGAGAAAAAAAATAGAGAATAGAGAGAGATTTGATATGTTTGATAAAATATAGAGTTGTATTATTTTAAAAATAAAATTAAGAACTTTATGGTAGAAAGACCAAAAAACCACAATTTTAATGTGGTGGCAAAAAATCAAATAAGGGTATTTTGGACTTTTCCACAACCATTAATTTTCTTATATTATAGATGATAGATTTTTTTTGGAAGAAAGATGTGAAAAAGTGATGAAAGAGAAAAAAAAATAGAGAATAGAGAGAGATTTGATATGTTTGATAGAATATAGAGTTGTATTATTTTAATAATAAAATTAAGAACTTTATGGTAGAAAGACCAAAAAACCACAATTTTAATGTGGTGGCAAAAAATCAAATAAGGGTATTTTGGACTTTTCCACAACCATTAATTTTCTTATATTATAGATGATAGATTTTTTTTGGAAGAAAGAAGTGAAAAAGTGATGAAAGAGAAAAAAAATAAAGAATAGAGAGAGATTTGATATGTTTGATAAAATATAGAGTTGTATTATTTTAATAATAAAATTAAGAATTTTATGGTAGAAAGACCAAAAAACCACAATTTTAATGTGGTGGCAAAAAATAGAATAATGGTATTTTGGACTTTTCCACAACCATTAATTTTCTTATATTATAGATGATAGATTTTTTTTGGAAGAAAGAAGTGAAAAAGTGATGAAAGAGAAAAAAAATAGAGAATAGAGAGAGATTTGATATGTTTGATAGAATATAGAGTTGTATTATTTTAATAATAAAATTAAGAATTTTATGGTAGAAAGACCAAAAAACCACAATTTTAATGTGGTGGCAAAAAATCAAATAAGGGTATTTTGGACTTTTCCACAACCATTAATTTTCTTATATTCTAGATGATAGATTTTTTTTGGAAGAAATAAGTGAAAAAGTGATGAAAGAGAAAAAAAATAGAGAACAGAGAATGATT
The DNA here is from genome assembly GCF_029867415.1 of Vicia villosa. Classification (NCBI taxonomy): domain Eukaryota; kingdom Viridiplantae; phylum Streptophyta; class Magnoliopsida; order Fabales; family Fabaceae; genus Vicia; species Vicia villosa. The sequence continues at coordinate 5,271,639 of NC_081183.1, forward strand.
TGATAAGTTTGATAAAATATAGAGTTGTGTTATTTTAAAAATAAAATTAAGAACTTTATGGTAGAAAGACCAAAAAACCACAATTTTAATGTGGTGGCAAAAAATCAAATAAGGGTATTTTGGACTTTTCCACAACCATTAATTTTCTTATATTATAGATGATAGATTTTTTTTGGAAGAAAGAAGTTAAAAAGTGATGAAAGAGAAAAAAATAGAGAACAGAGAATGATTTGATATGTTTGATAAAATATAGAGTTGTATTATTTTAATAATAAAATTAAGAATTTTATTGTAGAAAGACCAAAAAACCACAATTTTAATGTGGTGGCAAAAAATCAAATAAGGGTATTTTGGACTTTTCCACAACCATTAATTTTCTTATATTATAGATGATAGATTTTTTTTGGAAGAAAGAAGTGAAAAAGTGATGAAAGAGAAAAAAAATAAAGAATAGAGAGAGATTTGATATGTTTGATAAAATATAGAGTTGTATTATTTTAATAATAAAATTAAGAATTTTATGGTAGAAAGACCAAAAAACCACAATTTTAATGTGGTGGCAAAAAATCGAATAATGGTATTTTGGACTTTTCCACAACCATTAATTTTCTTATATTATAGATGATAGATTTTTTTTGGAAGAAAAATGTGAAAAAGTGATGAAAGAGAAAAAAAATAGAGAATAGAGAGAGATTTGATATGTTTGATAGAATATAGTGTTGTATTATTTTAATAATAAAATTAAAAACTTTATGGTACAAAGACCAAAAAACCACAATTTTAATGTGGTGGCAAAAAATCAAATAAGGGTATTTTGGACTTTTCCACAACCATTAATTTTCTTATATTATAGATGATAGATTTTTTTTGGAAGAAAGAAGTGAAAAAGTGATGAAAGAGAAAAAAAATAGAGAATAGAGAGAGATTTGATATGTTTGATAAAATATAGAGTTGTATTATTTTAATAATAAAATTAAGAATTTTATGGTAGAAAGACCAAAAAACCACAATTTTAATGTGGTGGCAAAAAATCAAATAAGGGTATTTTGGACTTTTCCACAACCATTAATTTTCTTATATTATAGATGATAGATTTTTTTTGGAAGAAAGAAGTGAAAAAGTGATGAAAGAGAAAAAAAATAGAGAATAGAGAGAGATTTGATATGTTTGATAGAATATAGTGTTGTATTATTTTAATAATAAAATTAAGAACTTTATGGTAGAAAGACCAAAAAACCACAATTTTAATGTGGTGGCAAAAAATCAAATAAGGGTATTTTGGACTTTTCCACAACCATTAATTTTCTTATATTATAGATGATAGATTTTTTTTGGAAGAAAGAAGTGAAAAAGTGATGAAAGAGCAAAAAAAAATAGAGAACAGAGAATGATTTGATATGTTTGATAAAATATAGAGTTGTATTATTTTAATAATAAAATTAAGAATTTTATGGTAGAAAGACCAAAAAACCACAATTTTAATGTGGTGGCAAAAAATCAAATAAGGGTATTTTGGACTTTTCCACAACCATTAATTTTCTTATATTATAGATGATAGATTTTTTTTGGAAGAAAGAAGTGAAAAAGTGATGAAAGAGAAAAAAAATAAAGAATAGAGAGAGATTTGATATGTTTGATAAAATATAGAGTTGTATTATTTTAATAATAAAATTAAGAATTTTATGGTAGAAAGACCAAAAAACCACAATTTTAATGTGGTGGCAAAAAATCGAATAATGGTATTTTGGACTTTTCCACAACCATTAATTTTCTTATATTATAGATGATAGATTTTTTTTGGAAGAAAAATGTGAAAAAGTGATGAAAGAGAAAAAAAATAGAGAATAGAGAGAGATTTGATATGTTTGATAGAATATAGTGTTGTATTATTTTAATAATAAAATTAAGAACTTTATGGTAGAAAGACCAAAAAACCACAATTTTAATGTGGTGGCAAAAAATCAAATAAGGGTATTTTGGACTTTTCCACAACCATTAATTTTCTTATATTATAGATGATAGATTTTTTTTGGAAGAAAGAAGTGAAAAAGTGATGAAAGAGAAAAAAAATAAAGAATAGAGAGAGATTTGATATGTTTGATAAAATATAGAGTTGTATTATTTTAATAATAAAATTAAGAATTTTATGGTAGAAAGACCAAAAAACCACAATTTTAATGTGGTGGCAAAAAATCGAATAATGGTATTTTGGACTTTTCCACAACCATTAATTTTCTTATATTATAGATGATAGATTTTTTTTGGAAGAAAGAAGTGAAAAAGTGATGAAAGAGAAAAAAAATAGAGAATAGAGAGAGATTTGATATGTTTGATAGAATATAGAGTTGTATTATTTTAATAATAAAATTAAGAATTTTATGGTAGAAAGACCAAAAAACCACAATTTTAATGTGGTGGCAAAAAATCAAATAAGGGTATTTTGGACTTTTCCACAACCATTAATTTTCTTATATTATAGATGATAGATTTTTTTTGGAAGAAAGATGTGAAAAAGTGATGAAAGAGAAAAAAAATAGAGAATAGAGAGAGATTTGATATGTTTGATAGAATATAGAGTTGTATTATTTTAATAATAAAATTAAGAACTTTATGGTAGAAAGACCAAAAAACCACAATTTTAATGTGGTGGCAAAAAATCAAATAAGGGTATTTTGGACTTTTCCACAACCATTAATTTTCTTATATTATAGATGATAGATTTTTTTTGGAAGAAAAATGTGAAAAAGTGATGAAAGAGAAAAAAAATAGAGAATAGAGAGAGATTTGATATGTTTGATAGAATATAGTGTTGTATTATTTTAATAATAAAATTAAGAACTTTATGGTAGAAAGACCAAAAAACCACAATTTTAATGTGGTGGCAAAAAATCAAATAAGGGTATTTTGGACTTTTCCACAACCATTAATTTTCTTATATTATAGATGATAGATTTTTTTTGGAAGAAAGAAGTGAAAAAGTGATGAAAGAGAAAAAAAATAGAGAATAGAGAGAGATTTGATATGTTTGATAAAATATAGAGTTGTATTATTTTAAAAATAAAATTAAGAACTTTATGGTAGAAAGACCAAAAAACCACAATTTTAATGTGGTGGCAAAAAATCAAATAAGGGTATTTTGGACTTTTCCACAACCATTAATTTTCTTATATTATAGATGATAGATTTTTTTTGGAAGAAAGAAGTTAAAAAGTGATGAAAGAGAAAAAAATAGAGAACAGAGAATGATTTGATATGTTTGATAAAATATAGAGTTGTATTATTTTAATAATAAAATTAAGAATTTTATTGTAGAAAGACCAAAAAACCACAATTTTAATGTGGTGGCAAAAAATCAAATAAGGGTATTTTGGACTTTTCCACAACCATTAATTTTCTTATATTATAGATGATAGATTTTTTTTGGAAGAAAGAAGTGAAAAAGTGATGAAAGAGAAAAAAAATAAAGAATAGAGAGAGATTTGATATGTTTGATAAAATATAGAGTTGTATTATTTTAATAATAAAATTAAGAATTTTATGGTAGAAAGACCAAAAAACCACAATTTTAATGTGGTGGCAAAAAATCGAATAATGGTATTTTGGACTTTTCCACAACCATTAATTTTCTTATATTATAGATGATAGATTTTTTTTGGAAGAAAGAAGTGAAAAAGTGATGAAAGAGAAAAAAAATAGAGAATAGAGAGAGATTTGATATGTTTGATAGAATATAGAGTTGTATTATTTTAATAATAAAATTAAGAATTTTATGGTAGAAAGACCAAAAAACCACAATTTTAATGTGGTGGCAAAAAATCAAATAAGGGTATTTTGGACTTTTCCACAACCATTAATTTTCTTATATTATAGATGATAGATTTTTTTTGGAAGAAATAAGTGAAAAAGTGATGAAAGAGAAAAAAAATAGAGAACAGAGAGATGATTTGATAAGTTTGATAAAATATAGAGTTGTGTTATTTTAAAAATAAAATTAAGAACTTTATGGTAGAAAGACCAAAAAACCACAATTTTAATGTGGTGGCAAAAAATCAAATAAGGGTATTTTGGACTTTTCCACAACCATTAATTTTCTTATATTATAGATGATAGATTTTTTTTGGAAGAAAGAAGTTAAAAAGTGATGAAAGAGAAAAAAATAGAGAACAGAGAATGATTTGATATGTTTGATAAAATATAGAGTTGTATTATTTTAATAATAAAATTAAGAATTTTATTGTAGAAAGACCAAAAAACCACAATTTTAATGTGGTGGCAAAAAATCAAATAAGGGTATTTTGGACTTTTCCACAACCATTAATTTTCTTATATTATAGATGATAGATTTTTTTTGGAAGAAAGAAGTGAAAAAGTGATGAAAGAGAAAAAAAATAAAGAATAGAGAGAGATTTGATATGTTTGATAAAATATAGAGTTGTATTATTTTAATAATAAAATTAAGAATTTTATGGTAGAAAGACCAAAAAACCACAATTTTAATGTGGTGGCAAAAAATCGAATAATGGTATTTTGGACTTTTCCACAACCATTAATTTTCTTATATTATAGATGATAGATTTTTTTTGGAAGAAAGAAGTGAAAAAGTGATGAAAGAGAAAAAAAATAGAGAATAGAGAGAGATTTGATATGTTTGATAGAATATAGAGTTGTATTATTTTAATAATAAAATTAAGAATTTTATGGTAGAAAGACCAAAAAACTTATATTATAGATGATAGATTTTTTTTGGAAGAAAGAAGTGAAAAAGTGATGAAAGAGAAAAAAAATAGAGAATAGAGAGAGATTTGAACAATTGGTTAATGTGGTGGCAAAAAATCAAATAAGGGTATTTTGGACTTTTCCACAACCATTAATTTTCTTATATTCTAGATGATAGATTTTTTTTGGAAGAAATAAGTGAAAAAGTGATGAAAGAGAAAAAAAATAGAGAACAGAGAATGATTTGATAAGTTTGATAAAATATAGAGTTGTGTTATTTTAAAAATAAAATTAAGAACTTTATGGTAGAAAGACCAAAAAACCACAATTTTAATGTGGTGGCAAAAAATCAAATAAGGGTATTTTGGACTTTTCCACAACCATTAATTTTCTTATATTATAGATGATAGATTTTTTTTGGAAGAAAGAAGTTGAAAAAGTGATGAAAGAGAAAAAAATAGAGAACAGAGAATGATTTGATATGTTTGATAAAATATAGAGTTGTATTATTTTAATAATAAAATTAAGAATTTTATGGTAGAAAGACCAAAAAACCACAATTTTAATGTGGTGGCAAAAAATCAAATAAGGGTATTTTGGACTTTTCCACAACCATTAATTTTCTTATATTCTAGATGATAGATTTTTTTTGGAAGAAATAAGTGAAAAAGTGATGAAAGAGAAAAAAAATAGAGAACAGAGAATGATTTGATAAGTTTGATAAAATATAGAGTTGTGTTATTTTAAAAATAAAATTAAGAACTTTATGGTAGAAAGACCAAAAAACCACAATTTTAATGTGGTGGCAAAAAATCAAATAAGGGTATTTTGGACTTTTCCACAACCATTAATTTTCTTATATTATAGATGATAGATTTTTTTTGGAAGAAAGAAGTTAAAAAGTGATGAAAGAGAAAAAAATAGAGAACAGAGAATGATTTGATATGTTTGATAAAATATAGAGTTGTATTATTTTAATAATAAAATTAAGAATTTTATTGTAGAAAGACCAAAAAACCACAATTTTAATGTGGTGGCAAAAAATCAAATAAGGGTATTTTGGACTTTTCCACAACCATTAATTTTCTTATATTATAGATGATAGATTTTTTTTGGAAGAAAGAAGTGAAAAAGTGATGAAAGAGAAAAAAAATAAAGAATAGAGAGAGATTTGATATGTTTGATAAAATATAGAGTTGTATTATTTTAATAATAAAATTAAGAATTTTATGGTAGAAAGACCAAAAAACCACAATTTTAATGTGGTGGCAAAAAATCGAATAATGGTATTTTGGACTTTTCCACAACCATTAATTTTCTTATATTATAGATGATAGATTTTTTTTGGAAGAAAAATGTGAAAAAGTGATGAAAGAGAAAATAAATAGAGAATAGAGAGAGATTTGATATGTTTGATAGAATATAGTGTTGTATTATTTTAATAATAAAATTAAAAACTTTATGGTACAAAGACCAAAAAACCACAATTTTAATGTGGTGGCAAAAAATCAAATAAGGGTATTTTGGACTTTTCCACAACCATTAATTTTCTTATATTATAGATGATAGATTTTTTTTGGAAGAAAGAAGTGAAAAAGTGATGAAAGAGAAAAAAAAATAGAGAATAGAGAGAGATTTGATATGTTTGATAGAATATAGAGTTGTATTATTTTAATAATAAAATTAAGAACTTTATGGTAGAAAGACCAAAAAACCACAATTTTAATGTGGTGGCAAAAAATCAAATAAGGGTATTTTGGACTTTTCCACAACCATTAATTTTCTTATATTATAGATGATAGATTTTTTTTGGAAGAAAGAAGTTAAAAAGTGATGAAAGAGAAAAAAATAGAGAACAGAGAATGATTTGATATGTTTGATAAAATATAGAGTTGTATTATTTTAATAATAAAATTAAGAATTTTATGGTAGAAAGACCAAAAAACCACAATTTTAATGTGGTGGCAAAAAATCAAATAAGGGTATTTTGGACTTTTCCACAACCATTAATTTTCTTATATTATAGATGATAGATTTTTTTTGGAAGAAAGAAGTGAAAAAGTGATGAAAGAGAAAAAAAATAAAGAATAGAGAGAGATTTGATATGTTTGATAAAATATAGAGTTGTATTATTTTAATAATAAAATTAAGAATTTTATGGTAGAAAGACCAAAAAACCACAATTTTAATGTGGTGGCAAAAAATCGAATAATGGTATTTTGGACTTTTCCACAACCATTAATTTTCTTATATTATAGATGATAGATTTTTTTTGGAAGAAAAATGTGAAAAAGTGATGAAAGAGAAAAAAAATAGAGAATAGAGAGAGATTTGATATGTTTGATAGAATATAGTGTTGTATTATTTTAATAATAAAATTAAAAACTTTATGGTACAAAGACCAAAAAACCACAATTTTAATGTGGTGGCAAAAAATCAAATAAGGGTATTTTGGACTTTTCCACAACCATTAATTTTCTTATATTATAGATGATAGATTTTTTTTGGAAGAAAGAAGTGAAAAAGTGATGAAAGAGAAAAAAAATAAAGAATAGAGAGAGATTTGATATGTTTGATAAAATATAGAGTTGTATTATTTTAATAATAAAATTAAGAATTTTATGGTAGAAAGACCAAAAAACCACAATTTTAATGTGGTGGCAAAAAATCGAATAATGGTATTTTGGACTTTTCCACAACCATTAATTTTCTTATATTATAGATGATAGATTTTTTTTGGAAGAAAGAAGTGAAAAAGTGATGAAAGAGAAAAAAAATAGAGAATAGAGAGAGATTTGATATGTTTGATAGAATATAGAGTTGTATTATTTTAATAATAAAATTAAGAATTTTATTGTAGAAAGACCAAAAAACCACAATTTTAATGTGGTGGCAAAAAATCATATAAGGATATTTTGGACTTTTCCACAACCATTAATTTTCTTATATTATAGATGATAGATTTTTTTTGGAAGAAAGATGTGAAAAAGTGATGAAAGAGAAAAAAAATAGAGAATAGAGAGAGATTTGATATGTTTGATAGAATATAGTGTTGTATTATTTTAATAATAAAATTAAGAACTTTATGGTAGAAAGACCAAAAAACCACAATTTTAATGTGGTGGCAAAAAATCAAATAAGGGTATTTTGGACTTTTCCACAACCATTAATTTTCTTATATTATAGATGATAGATTTTTTTTGGAAGAAAAATGTGAAAAGTGATGAAAGAGAAAAAAAATAGAGAATAGAGAGAGATTTGATATGTTTGATAGAATATAGTGTTGTATTATTTTAATAATAAAATTAAAAACTTTATGGTACAAAGACCAAAAAACCACAATTTTAATGTGGTGGCAAAAAATCAAATAAGGGTATTTTGGACTTTTCCACAACCATTAATTTTCTTATATTATAGATGATAGATTTTTTTTGGAAGAAAGATGTGAAAAAGTGATGAAAGAGAAAAAAAAATAGAGAATAGAGAGAGACTTGATATGTTTGATAGAATATAGAGTTGTATTATTTTAAAAATAAAATTAAGAACTTTATGGTAGAAAGACCAAAAAACAACAATTTTAATGTGGTGGCAAAAAATCAAATAAGGGTATTTTGGACTTTTCCACAGCCATTAATTTTCTTTTATTATAGATGATAGATTTTTTTTGGAAGAAAGAAGTTAAAAAGTGATGAAAGAGAAAAAAATAGAGAACAGAGAATGATTTGATATGTTTGATAAAATATAGAGTTGTATTATTTTAATAATAAAATTAAGAATTTTATTGTAGAAAGACCAAAAAACCACAATTTTAATGTGGTGGCAAAAAATCAAATAAGGGTATTTTGGACTTTTCCACAACCATTAATTTTCTTATATTATAGATGATAGATTTTTTTTGGAAGAAAGAAGTGAAAAAGTGATGAAAGAGAAAAAAAATAAAGAATAGAGAGAGATTTGATATGTTTGATAAAATATAGAGTTGTATTATTTTAATAATAAAATTAAGAATTTTATGGTAGAAAGACCAAAAAACCACAATTTTAATGTGGTGGCAAAAAATCGAATAATGGTATTTTGGACTTTTCCACAACCATTAATTTTCTTATATTATAGATGATAGATTTTTTTTGGAAGAAAGAAGTGAAAAAGTGATGAAAGAGAAAAAAAATAGAGAATAGAGAGAGATTTGATATGTTTGATAGAATATAGAGCTGTATTATTTTAATAATAAAATTAAGAATTTTATGGTAGAAAGACCAAAAAACCACAATTTTAATGTGGTGGCAAAAAATCAAATAAGGGTATTTTGGACTTTTCCACAACCATTAATTTTCTTATATTCTAGATGATAGATTTTTTTTGGAAGAAATAAGTGAAAAAGTGATGAAAGAGAAAAAAAATAGAGAACAGAGAATGATTTGATAAGTTTGATAAAATATAGAGTTGTGTTATCTTAAAAATAAAATTAAGAACTTTATGGTACGAAGACAAAAAAACCACAATTTTAATGTGGTGGCAAAAAATCAAATAAGGGTATTTTGGACTTTTCCACAACCATTAATTTTCTTATATTATAGATGATAGATTTTTTTTGGAAGAAAGAAGTTAAAAAGTGATGAAAGAGAAAAAAATAGAGAACAGAGAATGATTTGATATGTTTGATAAAATATAGAGTTGTATTATTTTAATAATAAAATTAAGAATTTTATGGTAGAAAGACCAAAAAACCACAATTTTAATGTGGTGGCAAAAAATCAAATAAGGGTATTTTGGACTTTTCCACAACCATTAATTTTCTTATATTCTAGATGATAGATTTTTTTTGGAAGAAATAAGTGAAAAAGTGATGAAAGAGAAAAAAAATAGAGAACAGAGAATGATTTGATAAGTTTGATAAAATATAGAGTTGTGTTATTTTAAAAATAAAATTAAGAACTTTATGGTAGAAAGACCAAAAAACCACAATTTTAATGTGGTGGCAAAAAATCAAATAAGGGTATTTTGGACTTTTTCACAACCATTAATTTTCTTATATTATAGATGATAGATTTTTTTTGGAAGAAAGAAGTTAAAAAGTGATGAAAGAGAAAAAAATAGAGAACAGAGAATGATTTGATATGTTTGATAAAATATAGAGTTGTATTATTTTAATAATAAAATTAAGAATTTTATTGTAGAAAGACCAAAAAACCACAATGTTTGATAAAATATAGAGTTGTATTATTTTAATAATAAAATTAAGAATTTTATTGTAGAAAGACCAAAAAACCACAATTTTAATGTGGTGGCAAAAAATCAAATAAGGGTATTTTGGACTTTTCCACAACCATTAATTTTCTTATATTATAGATGATAGATTTTTTTTGGAAGAAAGAAGTGAAAAAGTGATGAAAGAGAAAAAAAATAAAGAATAGAGAGAGATTTGATATGTTTGATAAAATATAGAGTTGTATTATTTTAATAATAAAATTAAGAATTTTATGGTAGAAAGACCAAAAAACCACAATTTTAATGTGGTGGCAAAAAATCGAATAATGGTATTTTGGACTTTTCCACAACCATTAATTTTCTTATATTATAGATGATAGATTTTTTTTGGAAGAAAAATGTGAAAAAGTGATGAAAGAGAAAATAAATAGAGAATAGAGAGAGATTTGATATGTTTGATAGAATATAGTGTTGTATTATTTTAATAATAAAATTAAAAACTTTATGGTACAAAGACCAAAAAACCACAATTTTAATGTGGTGGCAAAAAATCAAATAAGGGTATTTTGGACTTTTCCACAACCATTAATTTTCTTATATTATAGATGATAGATTTTTTTTGGAAGAAAGATGTGAAAAAGTGATGAAAGAGAAAAAAAAATAGAGAATAGAGAGAGATTTGATATGTTTGATAGAATATAGAGTTGTATTATTTTAAAAATAAAATTAAGAACTTTATGGTAGAAAGACCAAAAAACAACAATTTTAATGCGGTGGCAAAAAATCAAATAAGGGTATTTTGGACTTTTCCACAACCATTAATTTTCTTATATTATAGATGATAGATTTTTTTTGGAAGAAAGAAGTTAAAAAGTGATGAAAGAGAAAAAAATAGAGAACAGAGAATGATTTGATATGTTTGATAAAATATAGAGTTGTATTATTTTAATAATAAAATTAAGAATTTTATTGTAGAAAGACCAAAAAACCACAATTTTAATGTGGTGGCAAAAAATCAAATAAGGGTATTTTGGACTTTTCCACAACCATTAATTTTCTTATATTATAGATGATAGATTTTTTTTGGAAGAAAGAAGTGAAAAAGTGATGAAAGAGAAAAAAAATAAAGAATAGAGAGAGATTTGATATGTTTGATAAAATATAGAGTTGTATTATTTTAATAATAAAATTAAGAATTTTATGGTAGAAAGACCAAAAAACCACAATTTTAATGTGGTGGCAAAAAATAGAATAATGGTATTTTGGACTTTTCCACAACCATTAATTTTCTTGTATTATAGATGATAGATTTTTTTTGGAAGAAAGAAGTGAAAAAGTGATGAAAGAGAAAAAAAATAGAGAATAGAGAGAGATTTGATATGTTTGATAGAATATAGAGTTGTATTATTTTAATAATAAAATTAAGAATTTTATGGTAGAAAGACCAAAAAACCACAATTTTAATGTGGTGGCAAAAAATCAAATAAGGGTATTTTGGACTTTTCCACAACCATTAATTTTCTTATATTCTAGATGATAGATTTTTTTTGGAAGAAATAAGTGAAAAAGTGATGAAAGAGAAAAAAAATAGAGAACAGAGAATGATTTGATAAGTTTGATAAAATATAGAGTTGTGTTATTTTAAAAATAAAATTAAGAACTTTATGGTAGAAAGACCAAAAAACCACAATTTTAATGTGGTGGCAAAAAATCAAATAAGGGTATTTTGGATAAGTTCGTAAAGTTTATTTTTAAATCTTATATACATGAATGTCAATTGCTATGAATTGTTTTTTATATTGAGATTATCATTCTAAAACGAACACAAACAAGAGTTTAATAGCCTAATTTTTAAAAAATGAGATTTGTTAGGAATTTACAAACAAAAGGTATTTTTTTTAGATTTATTATGTAGAGGTTAATAATCATTCATAATCTCTTTTAATCTACACAAAATTTGATTATCGAACTTTTGTTTCTATCTACCCAATGTAAACATCAATATAACATATCATTCAATGTTAGGTATTTATACTAATATTTAGTAATGTATCTCCTAAAAAAAGATAAAAAATATTCAACAGTTGGTTTTTAAATTACTTGTGATACCATTGTGTCTTTGTATGTCTAAAACACTTTTATTTAATAATTCAAAGCTTGTTATTAAATTGGGGCCAGAGCTATAATTAAAAATTAAAAATTTCAAATCACTATGACAAAAGTGGATTGTGTCATGTAACGTTTGAAAGATAACTTATCAAAAAGAGTGAGACAATTGGAAAAAAATTGAGAAAGAAGAAAAGGTAAGTTATAGGTATTGCATTGGTCTCAAAAAATAGTTTGCGGTGTTTTCTAGTATATTGAGAGGGGAGTTTGAACAGATTTCTTCTATTTTTTTGTTGCCAATCTTATGCCTAGTTAGTTGTTTATTTATAGACTAATGAATTTTCCAAAGTTTGTTTTTGAACCAATTTAAAATATAAAACCGGTTTGTAATTATAAATCAGAGACGGATCTACTTTATGGTAAATGGGAGCAGCTGACCCCACTGCGTCAATTTGTTTTTAACTAATAAATGAATGTTTTTGCAATTTGACCCCACTTGAAAGGGTTGATTTGTCCCCACACATGCCATTAATAATGTTTTTAACTAATGAAGTTTTTAACAACTAATATTGCATTTTTAACAAATTGGTTATTAACTAATAAATGTTGACATGTTATACAGACAAAATAATTAACTTGTCCTGATTAATTTTGTAGTGCTCCAAATAAACATAAAACGAATTTCTTTACACATTACTCTCTCAAATAAAAAAAAATTTAAAAAAATTCTACTCCCTTCTCTTTTTTTCTTTATTTTTGTTTTGAAAAGAATCATGGATAGAGTGATTTATTAACAATAAAAATTTAACTAATTTAATTCGATTTTATTTATTCAATTTTTTTGGATTTATTTGGCTCTACAATCAACTCGGAAACTATATCATTGATATCCATTTTAGTAAAACAAATAATATAAATGAATTGTTAATATTTTTAGAAAAATTAGTTGGAGTTGAAAAATATATAATCTATCAATTGGTGTATTCAATTTTAAAGTCAGTAATGTTTACATGCCTCTGGAAAAAATTTATAACCATGAATTTTATGAAAAAAAATAGCGTTCACCCATAAATAATTGTCACAAACATAAAAATAAATATATATTTAATAGCATTTGGGAGAAAATAATCTTAAAAATATTTTTTAGATGTTAAAAATATTTTTTAGATGTTAAAAGTGTCTTAGATATTATCTTTAAAACTTAGGCAAATAAAATTTAACTTCTCCATAAAATATGTTGTTTTATAAAAATATTTTTCAATTCTATAATACCAAACTTCTACATCAACTTTTAGTAAACATTATTTACAATACTCAATTTATAAAATTGACATTTTATTTATAAAATTCTTTGATATCCTAACATACTTCAATTTTTAGTATACATTATTTACAATACTCAACAATAATTTATAAACCGAATTGCATTGAAGAAAAAAATACTAAAACTATTTAAATGGTTAATAAACCGAACTATATATTATAAATAATTCAGTTAATTAAATTTAAATTTATAAACCGATTTTAACTTATTTAAATTTTTTACCCTTTTATATGCAGTCAATTATAACTTTCCAAATTGCAAGTCTTTAGTTTTAATCATATAAAAATTGGGACATAGTGGTTCATAGTTTTAATCAATCTTGGATATATCATGGTTTGGCTTATGAACAAAATAAGAAATAAAAATAAAATTTAATAAACCTAGCAAACCTAAATTATAAAAATCTAAACAAAAATCAAATAAAAAAATTTCGAAAAAAAACATACCTTTTCTCTAATCTACTCCTTCTCCTTCTTCTCCTTCTCCTTCTTCTCCCTTCAAAATCCAAAAAAAAAAAACAGAAATTAACATTATATAAATACGACTATAAATCAGAGTTCTAAATAAATACAGATGCAATTTACCTTATGATTCAAAAGAGCAAGTTTGAAAATGGATATAAAAATGAGCAAGTTTGAAAATGGCTTTGAACAAAAGAGCAAGGTGTTTGGAAGAGAAAGCAGAAAATGGGTTTTCTGTAAAATTTGTAAAGGTAAAGGGTATGGGAGAGAGAAGGGTAGAGCGTGTAGTTATAACACCTTTAGACTAATGAATTTTCCAAAGTTTATTTGTACTTATAACACCTTTAGACTAATGAATTTTCCAAAGTTTATTTTTGAACCAATTTAAAATATAAAACCGGTTTGTAATTATAAATTGGTTTAAAATTAGTTTATATAAACCGGAAAAAGAACAAGCCTTTGATGTGTGTGAGGTATAAAACTTCCGGTTTCAGTCTCAGGTTTTTCAAAGTTTCAAAGTAAAATATGCACAGAACAAAGAACAAATAAAAGCGTAAACATTATTGTATAAAGAAACCTCTTATCATTCATGAACAACCATAACTCAATTAAAATACTAAAATACCAAGAGACAAACACAACAAATAATTAATGGAAAGCAAAGAAAAGTTACCCAGAATGAAACTTCGCGGAAGACCGGTGAGAAGGGTACCGACGGCTGGTGACTTATCCGGCGAGGTGTTCGTGAATATTTGATGAAAAAGTGAAACTTGGCAGGGGTGTTGTATTGATGAACACTGTTGATGTTGTTGTTTTAAGTATGAGGTGAGTGTATGGTTTGTAGGGGTGATGATGAAAAAGTGATGATGAAAACTTGGGAGGTTTGTATTAGGGGTGGACATCGGTTCGGGCCGGTTCGGGTTCGGGCCCAAACCCCCAAACCGGTCTAACCCACGGGTGATGCTTATAGGCCCAATTCCCGACCGTTTCATATTTCGGTTATTTCGGGTTCGGATGGAGTCGGTTCGGTTACATATATCGGTTTTTTTCGGATATAGCAATTAATTGGGTCGGTTTAAAATTCAAGCCCAGGTCTTAAAAACAGCTTAATATCTTTTTTTTTTTTGAATTTGGTCGTTTTGGTATAAAGTCCAGATCAACATCAACCATCATTAATTTAAATTTAATAATGGAATGATAAGTTTGAATGTTTTTTAATTTAAAATTTAGTTAAATAATTGGCTTATTTTATTATTATTAAAATTATTTGGACTTATTTAATCATTTAATATTGAATTACTTGAATTCATTTAAATCATTTAATAGAGTTATTTTAATTTAGTTGCATCCAATCAATTACTTTAATTTAATCCATAACCAATAAAATCCAAATATATTATGCTGCATCCAAATTGATTAAGGTTTAAAATCAGATAAATCATGTTGTCCCAATATGTGTTATCTGTCATAAAGCCAAAATTAATGAGATTCTCTCCATTTTGAAATCCTGCTTCTTCCTCCAATACGTGTGTTATCTGAAGTAAAGCCAAAATTAATGAGATTATAAATATAGAAAAAATAGCATGAATTCAAAGAGAAAAAATAAATATTTATATCTCTTGTTTCATTATAACAATTTTGAAAAAAATAGCATGTATAAAAGAGATTTTCTAATAAGCTCACAGATTTATAATAAGAAATTAAATAAAAGAGATTTTCTATCTATAATAAAAAATTAAATAAAAGACTTTCAATTTTGCCTGGTTAATATCTCAGCCTATAGTCAAATATAAGTATTTACCTTGGCTAAAAGTTAATAGGTCATCGATAACAGGTGTATCTTCATCAATGATAGGTGAATTGATTCCTGTAATAAGATTAAGTTATCAGTAACATCGAAAATAATCTAAAAAAGAAATTATGAGAAACAAAGTAACATTGTAAAAACAATCTCCAAAAGTTATCATGAGAAACAAAATAATGTTTCCTACCGTGATCAAATGCTTGCTTTATACATGGATTCTGGACTGTGTTTCAACATATGAAAATAAAAACCCAACAAAACTATGCTTTCTGTAACATAGAGTTAGATCTCTCAGATTCCTCAATCTCTTTCAACATTCCAACATCAGTTAACATTACCTGTAATTTTAACAAACATCAGATCAGTTACAATGAAGGTTACTGAACTGATTACCAACACCAAGTCACCAGCAACACATTGGCAGATACAAAATTTTCACAATCAAAATGTACAACATAGATCAAAGACTAGTTTACATGGCCATGAGAATCCATGAGTATGTTTTCAGGTTTAAGATCCCAATGTACAATGCCTTTGCTGTGAAGATATGAAACAGTAGATACAATCTGAGTAGTGTAAATCCTTACCTCATCCTCACTGCCAAACTCACAAAAACACAAACACCAACAAAACCAAATCCTTATATCAAAATCATAAACTTAAAAAACCATGTTGGAGTATTCAACTTCATAAATACAATGAACAATAATAACATACCTAAAAATTCTTAATGTAACAAGAGTATTACATCAGTAACACATAATCTACAACAGATATTATCAGTATATCATCTGTATCAAGAGTAAATCATCAAAATCAAACATAGCTTAACCAAATAATCCCTGCTTCAGATGTGCTTCAAATAACCTTCTGATTTGCTTCACATACCTTCAGATGTGCTTCAAATAACCTTCAGATCCGCTTCACATACCTTCAGATCCGCTTCACATACCTTCAGATCTGCTTCAAAATCCCTGCTTCACATACCTTACAGTCAGGGAAAAAAACACAAGAAAATTTAGAAACATATTTTACATTGATAAAAGATAAAAACAAATGTTACAAAAACAAAGAAAGCCATAACATGATATATCTATGAGATTAAGAAATTACATTATAACATTTCTTTTGGGTAAACTCCATGAGTACATTCATGCCTTAGAAGTTGGTCATATCTGCAAGAAGGAAAAAGACGTACACAAAACTACTTAGCTTTATGAATCCAGTAGACTTTAAACACACAAAAGAGCAGAAATCACAGAAAAAATCTAACCTTTTGAATATTTGAGATAACATTAGAAATCATTGGTGAAAAAAAGATATAGAGGAGTGAAGTCGAAAAATTAACCGACGATGAAATATGTGGATTACATAACACCAAAACAGAAATACAGTGAAGAAGATCTAGACTAGGAAACGTGCAAATGGAGTGCGGCGCAGAAGACTGAAATTTAGGGTTTAGCAAAGATCACAAGGTTAAGTAGAAAAGTTGAACATGGGCTTAAACTGGGTTGGAATAAGGTTAGAGTAGAAGGCCCATAAAAGCATCATTGGATTCGGTCGGATTCGGATTCTGACGGGCCCACGAATGCCATCCGTTTCCGACCTAAGTAAACCATCCCAACCCTTTTTAACCATCCGATGACCCGACGACCCGAACCGAACCGACCCAATAGCTAAAAAAAGACACGGGCCGGACCGGGTTCGGTCGGTTGAAGCTTTCTTGTCCACCCCTAGTTTGTATGGTTTTAAAGAAAAAGTGATGATACAATAAAAGCAGGACCGGTGAGAAATCCAAAACCAGATCAATTTGTTGATATCTGTCTTGTTACTCTCGTAAAGTCGAAAAGTTGATGTATTACAACTTATAATGTTTAAGAAAGTACGATTAGGTTGCCGAGGAAAGTGACAGAAGTACATGTCACGGGTATCAAGGAAAAAGCTAAATGTAGTAGAGTAATATAAGCCTATTACGTTCAAGCACGTGTAGTTAAAAGATAAGATTTATACCTGCAAATACAGCTATACAATATTGTCACATCTAGTATGTACTAAGAAAATGCAGGCCTAGTATGTACTAAGAAAATGCAGTCAATAACATCCAGTATGTAATAAGGGAGTAGAATCTGCTACCTTTTAGTCACTGCAAAGTATTATATAAAAAATTAGCCGTATACAAATGCAAGGAAAAATGTTGTTGTTATAGAGATGACCCTAGTAACTATAGCTCCAAGATGTAAAGTAGAATCCAAAATTGGATGTTAACAAAAGTAGCAGTTATTTTTTACTTAATTCTTGGTTGTATATCATATGGTTAATACAAATCCCTCATAAAGTAAAACAAAAATAAAGAAGAAAGAAACTTATATCTTAACATGGTATACATACACATGGTAAGCTATACTACTTGTCACTTATCTCATATTAAGCTTTTGTTATATATTTTGTCTTCAATTTGAAATTAGCTTAACAGATAAAATAACTAAGGAGAATACAAATATCTGCAGTAAATAAGCTTTGTAAGAACTGTCATAAGAAATTCTATAAATTACACTTAGTTATAATCTAATATCTAACTTTAGTAATAAAAATATATTAACTATGAATATTCAAATATTGTTCAAAGGACACAAATCACTTTAAAAAAAATTCTATTTCCTAAATATTAGATTTTAAACTAATATCTTGAAAAGGCTATTGACATACTATTTAAATTCTGAAAAATATCAATATTGCAAATATTATGAAAGAATAAAAAATAAATTATTATGGAGATTTTACTAATAGTTTGTGGTGTGATAATGCACTACCTTTAAGTGGGAACCATCTAGCATCAAGATGAAACAGCATCTCTTAACATAACAACACCTTTAAGTGCCTTTATTCTTGTGAAATTTCTATTTCTCGTGACAGCTTGTGATGTACTATAAGAAATATGCATTCATTCACATTCACATGTTATTTTCTATGAAAGCATCTAGGTAATCAACTGCTGCACATGTGGTGTCAATCACAAAGAATGATTTTGAAGCTTTAAATTATTATCGTCTGTTTGCCACTGGTTGGTTTGAATTCTTGTTATGTCTGTTACTTTCATATGATTTATTATTCAGTCTTGTGCTTCTTGTCCAATCAATGTGTTGTTTTATCTAATCTAAATTCAAAAGATTTTTGCGGGTTAGAGGGTCTAATTCTTAGTAATTACTTCATGCATTATGTATTAGTATGATTTTAGATTTTAGATTTGATTTGTTTGTGGCTAGTTGGGAATTTCTTATCTTATTTTTAGTGTGTTTGGCTAATTTTGTCAAAGTTGTATACTACTTGTGTCCGAAAATTTTATTTTTTATTATTTTTTACTAATTTTATTATAATTTCTTTCTAAAATTAATAAACTAAGTTTGATTCCAATAATTTTTTTCTTTCATATTTTGAATATTTTGCGGGGTTAAAAACCCATTAAACAACCTCTTAGTTTAGTCAGCAAAATACTTGCGGTCGTTATAAATCATCGTATATAAATTGTGGAAATCTCCGTATGTATCTATCGAAATCAAAAATTTGGGTAAAACTTTCTTACCTTGGAAACAATAAATAATTATAATAGTATTTGCTAATACTATTTCACTTTTAATTGTATTATAAATATATTTTAAATATAATATATATATTATTTATAATTTAATATAATATATTAATGAAAACTCAAAAAAATTATTTTAACTTTATTTATCAAATAAAAAATATCAACTTTAATTGAAAAAGAAAAAGAAAGATTTATGTCTTAAAATAAGCCATTTATGTAGTTATAATATTAAAAGCATTTTACTATTTTTTTCTCATTAACAATAAACAAAATTTAAAAGTTTATTATTATTATTATAATAATTATTATTATAAAATATAACGATTATACTAAATATTAATTTTATATCATAATAAATTTTTATTAATATTTAACTTTTAATTCTTTAAATAAAACACTAATAATAACTTCTTCTTAATAATAATATAACTGACAATTAAATATAATTTAATTTTTTACATTATGATTTAATAGATATTGCTTATATTATAACTGAAGTGCTTAATTACTTTTAAAAAAGAATTTAAAAAGTTAAATTGGAATTTACTATTTGTGAAAAAAAATTTATACCATCAGGAGCTAAAATTGTTTGTGAACGACGACAAGGTGTTGAACAGAAAAGACTAAATGTTGTGGTGCGATTCATGTTAATTAAGGACTGTGTTGCCTCTAGAGGTATCTCTGCCTCTGATATTTTTCTATGCAGGGTAAAAAATGATATCAAAACAACTTTTTGGTTCAGCAGATGGTTAGAAAATCAAGCTTTATCCGAGGCTTTTCCGGAGCTATACGCGAAGGCAATTACTCCCTTTATGTCTGTTGTCGAAGTTGGCCATTGGGAGGATACAATTTGGTATTGGGATATTTATGGTTGGTTCTCTGACACTGAAGAAGACGACGATTTTTTGATTTAGATAATGATAGACTTGTTGTCTCTGTTCCAGCCGGTTTAGCATGCAGAAGATGAATTTGTCTAGGCGGAAAACATTGAAGAAGGATTCGCGGTTAAAGAACGTGCTTGTGTGATTAGGAATCGAGAGGCTGATCTCACAGTGGGATTACATGATAGAAAGAAGCTGAATTTCATGTGGAAACTCAAAAGTAAAAACTTTCGCATGGATATTGATTTTGGAGAGGCTTCCAATGAGAGATAAACTTAGAAGGAGGAGGATTTTGGAAGACTATATGGATTGTTATTGTTTATTTTGCTTTCAAGAAGAGGAGAACGTTAATCACTTATTCGAATTTTGTCCCACTACTAGGAAGATTTAGGAGAGAGTTGGGGTTTGGCTTGGTGACTCGTTGTCATACCCCAAATTTGTCCTACCCTTTATTTCTAACTGGCTTAGACTTCTCATTTCATATACATCATCCTTCCATTAGGGTATTAACATAACTCATGCATCATAAATAAATAAATTGGCATGGAATCAAGGATCTTGGAGGATTAGGGTTTCATATGAATCAAGCAAGATTGTTTCAATAAAATCCTTCAAAGCCAGGGACTAAGGCTTGCTTCTGTGGGCTTGTGATCATCAGAGTTATGGTTGTACTTTCCTTAGGGACTTCTCTTCAAGGTATTCTATTGATATGGTCATCCCAAGTGGTATGTGATTTCATTATGTCTTTCTATTGGGCCCTAGTCAAAAGCTATGAATTTGGACCTTAAATTCTTACTCATAGAAAGTGATGCGCTTCCTCATGCTTGTTGTCTCCAATTGGATTTATGAGGTTTGGTCTTGGGCAATATCTTAATACTTGGGCTTATTCACTAGACGAAGATTGATTCATGTTGTTGTGTGTGCTTATAAGTCATTTACTTTGAAGTTCCTGCAAGATTTTATGGAAAATATGGTCTTATGTGAAGACTTTGGTTTATCACCCATCATCATTATTCAAAGTTCATTCAGAGACCGCCAAAATTTCAAGGAACAAATACATCCATAAACCATTTTCAACACAAACATCATTCAAGTTCAATTTCAAAAGTGAGAACCCAAAGGAAGTGGATGGAAGAATAATGTCGAATTCTCTTTTGAAAAGTAGAGACACATTTACGTATTCCATTACGATTCCATTCATCATTCCATTCAACAAAAGTCCAAACAAGAGTACAAAGGTTACACAACATATGATCCAAACATCCATTCAATATCCATTACAAAATTACACAAAAATCATTACTTCCATTTATACTGCCCCATAATCCCACACTTTCAGTCAAGATCATTCAATGAAATTACAAAAAATCAGCTGTTGACCATGAATCAAGTTAACCGGATTTTGAACTCTCGAAACTTGTCCCTGCAGCTCCACTTCTATGTTGTTTTCTTCCCCTTTACATCCTCTTCACACCACCACTTGCTACATATGTCATTCAGCAGCTTGCAACCAAACAAATTCAGAAACAGCCCCTGCACAATTAACCAAACTCCAAACCTGCTCCAATTCTACCATCCCTGCATCAATTCAGCATACAAAAAGAGACAAAAAACAAGTTACTACATTACAGCCATGTTCATCAACAGAAATTCAAGTAATGCAAATCAATGAGAATTCAAGTAACAAGTCAAAGTGTAGGAGGATGAAAATGGATTTAGAGGCATACAGTTCTGCACATGAACTAAAACAGGAATTCCGTCTCCGACTCGATCCCATCATACCATTTCAAAAAATTCCTCTCGACATTCTTCAGCCACTAAAAACAACACCGAGGCAGCTCTGCATTTCAAATAGCACCATACCTGCATAATTCAGAAGAGAATATTTACAATTCAGAAAAAAGCCAGGTTCAGTCAACAAAAATCAATCACCGGCCGATCACACTCACGGGAAGATGCAATAAACAGTGTACATTCAAACACTACCTACAACCATTTCTCTAACATTCACAAATATCCCATACTAACAATTCAACCACATTACATTCTAGCAGTCATACCTGCAAATACACTAAGCCCTCCTAACAGCCTTGCATAAGCCCTGTAAAGCAAAAGAACAATTCAAAACCAGCACAAAATTCAAACCAAAACCATCTCACATTCAAACATACAAAATCCTAAACCAGTTCATAACCTACTCAGTGCTAGCTGCCTAGCAAGTTGAAAACAAAAAGCGCAAACCAAAACAAAACCGGAGCCAGCAGCGTCCAACCTCACCGAAGCCGAGCTGCACCATTAAACTCTTCAAATAAAGGACCCTGCGCATTAAGCAAACCAGTGCAGTCCCATAAAGACCATGAGATTCGGCTGCAAAGAGCCACAAACCGTGACACAACTTTGAACCAAACTGGCAGCATCATCTATAGTACATACAATAATTTCACACATTCAAATCAACTTGCAGCTTTTCATTCACAACCTACCCACTACTTTCTAATTGGCATTTAACAGAAATCCAAACTAACTCAGCTGAACCAAATGAACCCTGCATATAAGAAATAGAGGAGAAAATTCAGTTACAAAAAACCTAACTAAATTCCCTAACTGCCAGTTAACTTTGCAAACCGATTCATAACAGTTTTAACATTCAATAACTAATCCTAACCACATAACTACCTATAACAGTTATAACAACCAGTAACAGATTCATAACAAACTTTCAACAGAAAAACAGAATCTAACTAACTCAGTCAGTCCCTAACCGAATCGATCTCCACCCTCAGATCATATAACAGAATCCTCTCAATCCAATGGCTCATCTCACTCCACCTCTAACTATATAAGTCAATTTCCCTCCAACGATTCAAGACACACGCTCATTCACCACCTTCCACTTTTCTTCACCTCCTTCAATCCCTCTCCAACCTCTCTGAACTCTCTGCAAATTCTTCACTCATCAATCTCTCCATTTTTCTCAGAATCTTCATCTCCCTCCCCTATCACCAAGAGCTCACGCACCATAGCTGTTAGAGCTTCAATATCGGAAGCTCTAATAGTTGAGCTAAACTACATCGCGCACATCAACACAAACTCTCCATAATCGCTCAATTCCTCTCAACACGCAACAATCCACCATACGCTGTATCTCTCTCGTTCTCACCGAGCTCGTTTCTCGTAAATAGAAGGTAGAAGAAGAACAAAATAGAAGAAGAAGAACGAAGAGCTAAAGAGGAAGCACAAGTGGGAAAGAGTCAAGATTACCTGAAGAATCCCGTCGTTCTTCCGCATTTGTCTCGCGTCAATCCCAATCGGAAGCGTTTATTTCGCATCAACTCCGATTGGAAGTTCCTATTTTGCGTCAACTCCGATTCGAAGCTTCTCTGGTCTGCTTAATCTCCAATTTTCTTCTGCGAATCCAGGTTCCATCTCAATTTAAGTTTGATTTGAATTATGTAGAGTTTTGGTGGATTAGAGTCAAGGCTTTGAAATTTGAGTAAAGATGAACAATTTCGCTTGATTGAGAGGGTGAGGCAACGAGTGATACGTTGGTGGTGTGGCCGGACGATGACGTTTAGAGTTCGGATCGGAGAAGAGGGACGGCGTCGGCGCCGTCGGGGCTTTGAGTTGAGGAAGAAGAACTCTCACCGTTCTGAATGTCATATTAACCCTAAGCCCCTTTTGTTTTTATTTTCTTTTCAATTAATTTTCTTTTCATAAAAAAATCTGATAACAATTGGATAATCAATCTTTGGATTTCTCTTGGGCTCAGCAAACTGAATCTGGCTTCACACCCCACCAGGCCCACGCACTCCCACTTTTCTGCACAAAAATGAACAAAACAATTATCATGGGCCCCTATGTGTGGGCCTGCGCCAGTTACAGACTTCACCACCATTTTCAGCATACACCCCCCCTTGAGCCCATTTTTTTTAATTGGCAGATTTTAGGTCTTTTTACTTAGTTTTTTTACTAGATTTTTACATAACAAAGAGACAATAAAATCAATAGAAAATTTCTTGGCTAGTTTTAGATCATTTTCAGGAATTAATCTTGGCCCCTTTAATTGATATTTTTCATTAAAAAGCTCATAAAAAATAATAGTGCTTTTAATTCACTTTTGTGCTATATTTTGGACTTGTTCTTTTTCATGCTTTTATGCTATTTTCAATATTCTACTTAGTGCTTTATTTTTCATGTTTCTTTTACTCCTAACCTTAGGTAGAGACCATGATAATATTAGGCTAGTTCACTTAGGCTAGTTTCTTTTTCTTTTACAACCATAAAACATCTAAAAATACTTGAATAAACTCCCATTAAAAAATACCAAGAAAACGCATAAAAAAATGACTAATAAATACTTTGACTAATAAAAAGGGAATGATAGCTTGTAACTTCCCTTGCTTAAGGGATGTTCGAGTGCTTGGAGCTCCCTTGCTTAAGGGTTCCATTCAGGCGTGAGTTCCCAATCTTTAAAAAACACAAACCAAAGAGTAACTCGAGTTTCCCTTGCTTAAGGGATTTCCTCGAAACACTCAAACTCTTTCTCTCTCCTCTCGCTTTCTTAAGGGCACCGTTATTTCCGCTCCATTGCATCCTAGGTCGATCCCTTATGCAAGAGCGCGAACGTTAACTCCGCCCAACTAAAAAACACAAAAACAAACAGAAAATATGGAGCCGAGCTACGGTAACTCTGATTCCTGAAAAGGATACGTAGGCAGCGGGGTAGGGCCCGTGCGAGTACAATTCTTTATTTTCCCTACATTTTGCATTCATTTCGCATTTAGACATAGACATAGTACACACCCTTTAGATAGAAACAAACATAGGTGGATACCATCGAGTACGATGGGCGCGAGGGGTGCTAATACCTTCCCCTTGCGTAACCGACTCCCGTACCTTGATTCTCTGGTCGTAAGACCATGTTCCTTCCTTTGTTAGGTTTTCTGATATTCCTTTCCCTTATGGGATAAATATATTGGTGGCGACTCTGTTCATTTTTCGCGAGCGTGCGACAGCTGGCGACTCTGCTGGGGATACCTAAGCAAGTCGATCCTAGCCTTTGTTTGTTTTATTTTATTGGGTGTTTATTTGTTTTATGTCTATATCTTGTATATATGTTTGCATGTTATTTTCTGCTTGCATATCATGTTTATTTCTGCTTGCACATCATGCATATGGATTATATTTTGTGTTCCTTGGGGTCTTCTGTTCTGTTTTGCAGGTGGGGGGTTTTTGTGAGGTAAAAGGCCCACTACCCAGGCCAAGTGACACATAGGATTAGCGTGGATGCTCATGTTGACTCCCGTAGCGCTTGCTATGGCTGAGATTGACATGGGGTACCACAACTGGGCGAGGTTCTTTCATGGAACACTGTGTCTGGCACGCTTGCTGCCTCAAACACTTTGTACCCCATGGGAACTGTAGACCCTAGTGACCATTAGGAACCACCTGTCCGTGTCTAGACTTCATACCCGTGAGATTGGGGTGGGACAGGAAACCTTGACTCCTACACACCATGGCTCTTCATATTTGAGGTCGGACCTTTATTTGGTCTGTTCTCATGGTGCTTGATATTCTGGTATTCAAAAAGGCGTCGAACCTTTGATCCTGTGATACTTGGCCTGTACAGAAGCTTCACATCAGTTATTCAGAGGATTGTGTGATGGTTACTCAGATCATATGGACCTTGATCCCATACTTTTGCATTGCATAACATCATTGCTTTATCCACTTCATTTGCGAGGAATTCTAAAGTCTATTTCCAAAAAAAAGAAATGAAAAGAAAAAGGAAATAGAAAAGAAGGAAAAAAGAAAAGAAAAGATATTCTATAAAAAATAAAGCTTTGATTTCAAAAAAGATAAAAGAGAAGAATGTGTGAAAAGACTTTAGGATTCCTCGGAAATGAAACATTGCATTCACATCATATTGCATTTCATGGTTCCATATCAGAAGCTTATTGGGGTCCCTTTCAATCCAGATTTTTGCTTCATCATCAAAGTTGACTTCCCTACATCTGTAGCATACAAGGATTAATCAGGAGAATCATGGACCGTCTTGAACAGAATCAGGTTGAACTTCGTAAGGACTTGGATACTATGGGGGAGAGGATGACCCAACTCTTTGAGACTCTCCATGTTGTTGTTCAAGGGCAAGAAGAGCTAAGACAAAGTGTTGCTAAATTGGCTAATAGTACTCCGACTACTGTTGCTAATGGAGGATCAAAACCTGTGCCCGTGGAAGTTCCAAATAAGGAGGATTCACATCATGAGAACGATTCTGAACTCGAAGCTTTCAAGTTCCCAATTGAGGAAAATGAGAGGAAATTTCATCTCCTGGAAGAAAGATTGAAGGCTTTAGAAGGTCGAAGCTCCTCAGGATTAAATGCTATTGATTTGTGCCTAGTGCCTGATATCAAGATTCCTGCTAAGTTCAAAGTCCCCAGTTTTGAGAAATACAAGGGTATTACTTGTCCGATGAGTCACATCAAGGCATTTTGCAACAAGATGGCACCGTATGCAGAAAATGACAAGCTTCTAATGCACTTCTTTCAAGATAGCCTAAGTGGGGCATCCCTTGAGTGGTATACACGACTTGAACGAACCCATGTCCGCACATGGGATGAATTAGCAGAGGCTTTTCTCAAGCATTACGAGTACAACAGTGACATGGCTCCTACTAGACTACAACTCCAGAGTTTAACTCAGAAGGTCGATGAGTCTTTTAAAGAGTATGCACAAAGATGGAGAGAATTAGCTTCCAGAGTCCAACCTCCTCTTTTGGAACGAGAGCTTGTAGACATGTTCATGAACACCCTGAAAGATCCTTATCTGAACATGATGATTGGATGTGCTTCCTCCGAATTCTCAAGTTTGGTTGTCGTAGGAGAACGAATTGAAAATGCTTTAAAGATGGGTAAAATCCAAGATATGGCCAATATTCCTGAATTCACTGAAGAAGAGAAAAGTGAAACAAATGCAACTTCAGAGAATGGAGAAGAGGAACTCCCTGCTTATCCTCAGGTTCATGTTCTTAACTATCACCAGAATTACCAACAACAAGGTCCACGAAGGCCGAGGAGACCACCAAGGAAGATTGACCCGATTCCTATGACTTATAGTCAACTGCTCTCCCATTTACTCAATGAATCCTTGGTCGAATTAAGGGAGTCTAAGCCCCCTCCAACACCGATTCCTCAAGGATATGACTTAAATGTAAAGTGTGAGTACCATTCTGGGACATCTGGACATTCAACTGAGGATTGTAATATTTTGAAACACAAAGTCCAAGATCTCATTGACTCCAAAGCGATATCATTCACTCCAAATGGTCTTCATATAAATTGAAAGGTTCATGGGGCTCCCGCACGAGGGATAAGCAAGACGTACTCTTATCTTGAGCATTGCACCACTCGCATTGCTCGAATCCCTAAAGTAAAGTAAAAAAAAAAAATTATTACAACTCTTGGGTGACTTTGTTGGAGTCTTATTTGGAAGTAACCTGAAGTGTTTGGAAGGAACTGTAAAATGTATTCAAGATCAACAAGTCCAGACGGAGCCAAGCCTCCTCAATAATGGCAATCATCAATTCATTTCTGCATTTTCATTTGTAATTTTCTTTGTTTTGTTAAGTGTTACTTTCATGTAAAACTTGTTTGTTTTTTAAAATAATAAAAAAATGCACTGCATATGCTAGTTTCGAATCAATCCATTCGTGTTCACTCATATCTTTCTGTCTATCGATATCAAACTCTCGATTAAGCAAAAATATCAAAAGGAGAATGATGAAAAATAATAAAAATAAATCTTTAATTCTGTGCTTTTGAATAAAACCCTGCTGAGGATGTACAGGCATTGTTTCAAATCCCCAAACACCGGAGATATAAGGGAGATAGACCCTCTTTAACCCCTTTGAGCCTTGAAGTAGGAGTTTCTTTTCTATACAAAAAAAAACCCTCACATTTAACCCAGGGGCAGGGTAGCGTTCAACTAATCTGATCGAGCATTCAAAATTCATCAGGAGTATACATCCAAGGATACAACAATGGTTATCTTTCAAAAGGTTGAGGAAAGTCAACACTACAATGGTAATCCCTCATGAGGCAGTCACAATCACTCCCACAAGTCAGAGATTCAGGATCACACGACTTATTCAAAAAAGAAAGGATTGAAAAGAAAAAAAAAAGAGCTCGCTAAGTCAACAACTTGAAAACAAGTGACTTAGGCAAAATTAGGGCATCCCGCTGGACTCCAAAATAAAATTCAAAAGAATTTGTCCAGGAAAAAGTTAGGGAAACAAAAAGAAAGGCAAAGCAGAAGCGAAAAACGAGGATTACAAAATAAAGGTCCTCATCAAAGGAACAAAGTCGTGTGATCAGACACCAAAAAACGAAAGTGAGTGACTGCCATGTCCAAGAAGACTTCATTGGTTCCTCAATTATCTCAAACTCCTCTTGCAGGATGAACGCTCGTATCAGGTTAAGTTGAATTTAGGACTGGAGAACATCACGGAGAATGGGTGGGTTAGGTTAGACTTTGAGCCTTAAATCCTTTCTTTCTAAAAACCGTGAACCAGGCCACGTTACAACCCTTAAAAGACCTAATTGAAGCAGGGTTCATTTCAAAAGCAAGTTGTGAAAAACTGACTCCTAGATGTTTGCTTACCATTTATGTTGATATCGATATGACAAATAATTCAAACACTGAATGTCACAACTTTGTTTTAATAACTTTGATTTCGAAGCTAGCATAAGCATTGCATTAATATTAGCATCTTCAAAACAAATATCTTTTACTTGTGAATAGACACTTGACATCAAGGAAGATCCAACAATGAACAATTGCAGAAAAAGTTGATCGATTCCATGAGCCATTCACTTCAAAGACTGACTACTCCAAGGGGCAAGTTGTGTGAAGACTCCGTCAACTGAGACATCCATTCAAGCTTCCATCAATCTGGGGCAATCAAGTCGAGGAATCTCTCTTGGGTTCAACCAATCTGGGGCAGTTACGTCGAGATTCAACAAATCTCTCCAAGGATCCTTTGGGGCAAATTCCTTCATAGCCCGCGAATCCTGGGGCACAATCTTATGAGTTGTATTGATTCTTCCCGATCATAGGAGTTTATTTCTCCTGGAACTTTGGTCTTTCCCCAAAGCACATGAGTTTATTTCTCATGGGAGTTGTTCCATTCCCCCAATCCGAGCTCCTTGTCTGAATTTCTCGTCCTCAACATGGTGAATCAAGGGAATCTCCTCACCATCCCCAAGCAATTCAAGATGTAGGGAAAGTCAGATGAAGTCACTTCCTCCCCAACAAAGCTACATTCCAACCCTCAGTGCAGTTGCTAAAGATCTTTGGTACTGCATGGTTTCCAACACCAACTCATAGTGACATCTCAAGACAACAAGCAGCGGACCCCAATAATCATGCTTCTCCATCACTGACGCCTTTATTTGGCACTCTGCATATAGTTTCCATTGCATATAACATTGCATCCTCAGAAGCGTAGCATATCCGTCAAAGCGGATCATTACGCCATAGAAAAAGTCAAACATGCATACAAAGCATAAGCCAGATAATACAAATCAACACTCAATCAAGACGATGATACATCCCCACAGAAAAAGTTGTCCTTACAAACTCGGATTGATATCTGCTACTACATCACAAATCTCCTCAAACCATGGTGCCAATACCTGGTATTCCCAATCCCCAAAAGAAATCTTATCTTCTCTCTCCTGTCTTTCTTCGTCAGAATCGTTGTCTCCGAGGTTATTTCCCGTGTGCTGCGTGAAGATTAGAGTGTGAGTGAGGGTGGGCATTCAACCCACCTCATTTTCCAATCATTTGAATAACCATACTTGGTGTGTGGCAATTCGAACGATTGCCGCTCTTGATGAGTTACACCCCGTCTTTGGCCTGAGGGATTAATGTAATTCTTATGCTTCGCCAGCATCAACATCTTCGTGATTATGTCTGTTGATCGAGTCTAGTCGTGACTAGTCTCCGTGATCTCTTCCCTCATACGGGAAAACTTTTAGATCCAACCCCCGTGTTGTGTATTCTTTGCCTTCCGTCCTGGCAAACCATTTCAAAACTAATTTCCAACCTCAGTGTTGATATTAATTCTTTCTTCCTTTGACCTCAGTGTCGATACCTTTCTTTTCCAACCTCAGTGTTAACGCTTATCCCTTCCTTGTCCAACCTCTGTGTTGATGCCTATCACTCCTTCACCGACCTCCGCGTCGATGCCAATCGTCATTCACAACCTCAGTGTTGATGTTTATCTTTTCTCGTTCCAACCTCAGCGTTGATGTCCTCGACCTCAGTGTCGACGCCTTTCCTTTCACAACCTCAGTGTTGATGTTTATCTTTCCTCGTCCCAACCTCAGTGTTGATGTCCTCGACCTCAGTGTCGACGTCTTTCCTTTCACAACCTCAGTGTTGATGTCCCCCAACCTCAGTGTTGACATGCTCCAACCTCAGCGTTGATATCCTCCAACCCCAGTGTTGATGTTTATCCTTTTTCAATTCTTGTGGATCGTAGGTCCGTTGACCTTATCCTCATCTTTTTCACTTCTTGTGGATCGTAGGTCCGTTGACCTTATCCCAATCTTTTTCATTTCTTGTGGATCGTAGGTCCGTTGACCTTATCCTCATCTTTTTCATTTCTTGTGGATCGTAGGTCCGTTGACCTTATCCTCATCTTTTTCATTTCTTGTGGATCGTAGGTCCGTTGACCTTATCCTCATCTTTTTCATTTCTTGTGGATCGTAGGTCCGTTGACCTTATCCTCATCTTTTTCATTTCTTGTGGATCGTAGGTCCGTTGACCTTAATTTCATCTTTTTCAATTCTTGTGGGTCGTAGGTCCGTTGACCTTACCCTAGTTTCGAGTCACGGATCGTGGGTCCTACCTTTCCATCAAACCCGTATTTTCAAACCGCAGTTTCATACAACAATCATTTCCATTGAGAACCTTGTATTGGCACCTTGGCTACGTTACAAGCTACCCCATTTCAACCCCTCACCATAAACTTTCCCATCAGAAAAAACAAATTTCTCTCTCCCCAGCAGATATCAAAATAAAAAAACAAAATAACACTTACACCATCTTCTCTTCAGGACAAATTTCTGGTACTTGGATATTTAATCTTCTTAAACCTCGAATGTTCGAAAGGCTAGCGCCAATCTCACCTTCAGGTTTAAGACGATTAAATAGGGGCAGCTGTCATACCCCAAATTTGTCCTACCCTTTATTTCTAACTGGCTTAGACTTCTCATTTCATATACATCATCCTTCCATTAGGGTATTAACATAACTCATGCATCATAAATAAATAAATTGGCATGGAATCAAGGATCTTGGAGGATTAGGGTTTCATATGAATCAAGCAAGATTGTTTCAATAAAATCCTTCAAAGCCAGGGACTAAGGCTTGCTTCTGTGGGCTTGTGATCATCAGAGTTATGGTTGTACTTTCCTTAGGGACTTCTCTTCAAGGTATTCTATTGATATGGTCATCCCAAGTGGTATGTGATTTCATTATGTCTTTCTATTGGGCCCTAGTCAAAAGCTATGAATTTGGACCTTAAATTCTTACTCATAGAAAGTGATGCGCTTCCTCATGCTTGTTGTCTCCAATTGGATTTATGAGGTTTGGTCTTGGGCAATATCTTAATACTTGGGCTTATTCACTAGACGAAGATTGATTCATGTTGTTGTGTGTGCTTATAAGTCATTTACTTTGAAGTTCCTGCAAGATTTTATGGAAAATATGGTCTTATGTGAAGACTTTGGTTTATCACCCATCATCATTATTCAAAGTTCATTCAGAGACCGCCAAAATTTCAAGGAACAAATACATCCATAAACCATTTTCAACACAAACATCATTCAAGTTCAATTTCAAAAGTGAGAACCCAAAGGAAGTGGATGGAAGAATAATGTCGAATTCTCTTTTGAAAAGTAGAGACACATTTACGTATTCCATTACGATTCCATTCATCATTCCATTCAACAAAAGTCCAAACAAGAGTACAAAGGTTATACAACATATGATCCAAACATCCATTCAATATCCATTACAAAATTACACAAAAATCATTACTTCCATTTATACTGCCCCATAATCCCACACTTTCAGTCAAGATCATTCAATGAAATTACAAAAAATCAGCTGTTGACCATGAATCAAGTTAACCGGATTTTGAACTCTCGAAACCTGTCCCTGCAGCTCCACTTCTATGTTGTTTTCTTCCCCTTTACATCCTCTTCACACCACCACTTGCTACATATGTCATTCAGCAGCTTGCAACCAAACAAATTCAGAAACAGCCCCTGCACAATTAACCAAACTCCAAACCTGCTCCAATTCTACCATCCCTGCATCAATTCAGCATACAAAAAGAGACAAAAAACAAGTTACTACATTACAGCCATGTTCATCAACAGAAATTCAAGTAATGCAAATCAATGAGAATTCAAGTAACAAGTCAAAGTGTAGGAGGATGAAAATGGATTTAGAGGCATACAGTTCTGCACATGAACTAAAACAGGAATTCCGTCTCCGACTCGATCCCATCATACCATTTCAACAAATTCCTCTCGACATTCTTCAGCCACTAAAAACAACACCGAGGCAGCTCTGCATTTCAAATAGCACCATACCTGCATAATTCAGAAGAGAATATTTACAATTCAGAAAAAAGCCAGGTTCAGTCAACAAAAATCAATCACCGGCCGATCACACTCACGGGAAGATGCAATAAACAGTGTACATTCAAACACTACCTACAACCATTTCTCTAACATTCACAAATATCCCATACTAACAATTCAACCACATTACATTCTAGCAGTCATACCTGCAAATACACTAAGCCCTCCTAACAGCCTTGCATAAGCCCTGTAAAGCAAAAGAACAATTCAAAACCAGCACAAAATTCAAACCAAAACCATCTCACATTCAAACATACAAAATCCTAAACCAGTTCATAACCTACTCAGTGCTAGCTGCCTAGCAAGTTGAAAACAAAAGCGCAAACCAAAACAAAACCGGAGCCAGCAGCGTCCAACCTCACCGAAGCCGAGCTGCACCATTAAACTCTTCAAATAAAGGACCCTGCGCATTAAGCAAACCAGTGCAGTCCCATAAAGACCATGAGATTCGGCTGCAAAGAGCCACAAACCGTGACACAACTTTGAACCAAACTGGCAGCATCATCTATAGTACATACAATAATTTCACACATTCAAATCAACTTGCAGCTTTTCATTCACAACCTACCCACTACTTTCTAATTGGCATTTAACAGAAATCCAAACTAACTCAGCTGAACCAAATGAACCCTGCATATAAGAAATAGAGGAGAAAATTCAGTTACAAAAAACCTAACTAAATTCCCTAACTGCCAGTTAACTTTCCAAACCGATTCATAACAGTTTTAACATTCAATAACTAATCCTAACCACATAACTACCTATAACAGTTATAACAACCAGTAACAGATTCATAACAAACTTTCAACAGAAAAACAGAATCTAACTAACTCAGTCAGTCCCTAACCGAATCGATCTCCACCCTCAGATCATATAACAGAATCCTCTCAATCCAATGGCTCATCTCACTCCACCTCTAACTATATAAGTCAATTTCCCTCCAACGATTCAAGACACACGCTCATTCACCACCTTCCACTTTTCTTCACCTCCTTCAATCCCTCTCCAACCTCTCTGAACTCTCTGCAAATTCTTCACTCATCAATCTCTCCATTTTTCTCAGAATCTTCATCTCCCTCCCCTATCACCAAGAGCTCACGCACCATAGCTGTTAGAGCTTCAATATCGGAAGCTCTAATAGTTGAGCTAAACTACATCGCGCACATCAACACAAACTCTCCATAATCGCTCAATTCCTCTCAACACGCAACAATCCACCATACGCTGTATCTCTCTCGTTCTCACCGAGCTCGTTTCTCGTAAATAGAAGGTAGAAGAAGAACAAAATAGAAGAAGAAGAACGAAGAGCTAAAGAGGAAGCACAAGTGGGAAAGAGTCAAGATTACCTGAAGAATCCCGTCGTTCTTCCGCATTTGTCTCGCGTCAATCCCAATCGGAAGCGTTTATTTCGCATCAACTCCGATTGGAAGTTCCTATTTTGCGTCAACTCCGATTCGAAGCTTCTCTGGTCTGCTTAATCTCCAATTTTCTTCTGCGAATCCAGGTTCCATCTCAATTTAAGTTTGATTTGAATTATGTAGAGTTTTGGTGGATTAGAGTCAAGGCTTTGAAATTTGAGTAAAGATGAACAATTTCGCTTGATTGAGAGGGTGAGGCAACGAGTGATACGTTGGTGGTGTGGCCGGACGATGACGTTTAGAGTTCGGATCGGAGAAGAGGGACGGCGTCGGCGCCGTCGGGGCTTTGAGTTGAGGAAGAAGAACTCTCACCGTTCTGAATGTCATATTAACCCTAAGCCCCTTTTGTTTTTATTTTCTTTTCAATTAATTTTCTTTTCATAAAAAAATCTGATAACAATTGGATAATCAATCTTTGGATTTCTCTTGGGCTCAGCAAACTGAATCTGGCTTCACACCCCACCAGGCCCA
This sequence comes from Vicia villosa, assembly GCF_029867415.1. Classification (NCBI taxonomy): domain Eukaryota; kingdom Viridiplantae; phylum Streptophyta; class Magnoliopsida; order Fabales; family Fabaceae; genus Vicia; species Vicia villosa. The sequence continues at coordinate 5,306,333 of NC_081183.1, forward strand.
CGCACTCCCACTTTTCTGCACAAAAATGAACAAAACAATTATCATGGGCCCCTATGTGTGGGCCTGCGCCAGTTACAGACTTCACCACCATTTTCAGCATACACCCCCCCTTGAGCCCATTTTTTTTAATTGGCAGATTTTAGGTCTTTTTACTTAGTTTTTTTACTAGATTTTTACATAACAAAGAGACAATAAAATCAATAGAAAATTTCTTGGCTAGTTTTAGATCATTTTCAGGAATTAATCTTGGCCCCTTTAATTGATATTTTTCATTAAAAAGCTCATAAAAAATAATAGTGCTTTTAATTCACTTTTGTGCTATATTTTGGACTTGTTCTTTTTCATGCTTTTATGCTATTTTCAATATTCTACTTAGTGCTTTATTTTTCATGTTTCTTTTACTCCTAACCTTAGGTAGAGACCATGATAATATTAGGCTAGTTCACTTAGGCTAGTTTCTTTTTCTTTTACAACCATAAAACATCTAAAAATACTTGAATAAACTCCCATTAAAAAATACCAAGAAAACGCATAAAAAAATGACTAATAAATACTTTGACTAATAAAAAGGGAATGATAGCTTGTAACTTCCCTTGCTTAAGGGATGTTCGAGTGCTTGGAGCTCCCTTGCTTAAGGGTTCCATTCAGGCGTGAGTTCCCAATCTTTAAAAAACACAAACCAAAGAGTAACTCGAGTTTCCCTTGCTTAAGGGATTTCCTCGAAACACTCAAACTCTTTCTCTCTCCTCTCGCTTTCTTAAGGGCACCGTTATTTCCGCTCCATTGCATCCTAGGTCGATCCCTTATGCAAGAGCGCGAACGTTAACTCCACCCAACTAAAAAACACAAAAACAAACAGAAAATATGGAGCCGAGCTACGGTAACTCTGATTCCTGAAAAGGATACGTAGGCAGCGGGGTAGGGCCCGTGCGAGTACAATTCTTTATTTTCCCTACATTTTGCATTCATTTCGCATTTAGACATAGACATAATACACACCCTTTAGATAGAAACAAACATAGGTGGATACCATCGAGTACGATGGGCGCGAGGGGTGCTAATACCTTCCCCTTGCGTAACCGACTCCCGTACCTTGATTCTCTGGTCGCAAGACCATGTTCCTTCCTTTGTTAGGTTTTCTGATATTCCTTTCCCTTATGGGATAAATATATTGGTGGCGACTCTGTTCATTTTTCGCGAGCGTGCGACACTCGTGTAGGCTATCTTATACAGATGTGTCGTCTTTTATTGTTGGGCCCAAGAAAATTAAGGTAGTAGAGGAAAGATTAACTATAGGAGTGATATGGTTAGTGGCTGTATGGAGTATTTGGATAACGAGAAATGCGATCCTTTTTAAAGGAAGCATTTTCAACTTTGACGAATGCTATAGCGCTATCATATTAGCTTCTTGGAAATGGTTTCGTTCAGTTAATGATTCTTCTATTTCCTGTAATTTTCATTTTTTGAACATTTTACCCCTCTCGTGTATAAAGAAGTAGTTATGTCGTGTGTAGCCCTTTTGTGATTAATACCATTACTTATTGAAAAAAATTTAAAAAAAAGCTGAATTCTAACAAAAATGTGTAAAAAAAAAGATGAATTCTAATAAATATCTAACATTTATTATATTCTAACTTGTTTATTTACACTAATTTATTTATTTTTAAGTATATCGGTAAGCTCCACATTTAGATTTACTTAATTATTTTTTAATTGTAATTAATTAAAATATAATATCTAAAAAATATATGATTGTATGTTAAAAAAAATTTAATATATATATATATATATATATATATATATATATATATATATATATATATATATATATATATATATATATATATATATATATAATAAAGAGAAAAAGAGATATACACTGACAGTATAAAAAAATTTTACACTGTCAACCAATCACAACCATGTATTTAATTAAAACACAATTTTAATTAAAATAAATTAATATGATATGACAAATATAAGGATTTTGATTGGATATATGTATAAAATTATATGTGTAAAATTTATTTACACTGTCAACACTACCTTTAAACTCTATAATAAATCATTAAAAAATATTTTTTTTGCAACCCTAACTTGGATCCTGACACCGCCCCTAGCAAGAGGTGCCTACACGACACCGACTATCATAGTTACAGTTTCACCTATTACTTGTTGAAAAAAAAAGACACACGTTGGTCTTGGTTTTGAAAATTTAAATAGTTAACCAAATGATAAGGTTCTATATTAGTAATTTTAAAGTTCTTACGATATTAACTTATCAATAAATTTTAAGTCAATGATTCTACTTATAATTCATAATTAATTCCTGAAATTTTCTTTATGCATGAATATAACTTCACATTTTCAAAATTTACAGCGGTTTGATTCCAATATATATATATATATATATATATATATATATATATATATATATATATATATATATATATATATATATATATATATATATATATATATATAAAAATTAATAAGTAAAATGAAATTAAATCGGAGTATAAGGGGTACTCCAACCGATTACAAGACGGGAATGCTTCTACTACTCAAAACAAATGAGTGGTAGAATATTCCATACATGAAAATTACAATTAGCCGCTAATTTATAACTAGAATAAAACCATTTCGAAAAATTAAAAACTACCTCAGATATACATTCGGTAAAGCTAAACGATTTATTCTTAAAAACGATTCCACTAAATGTATAATGGTAATCAATGTAACGGTAACAAACCGATTTCCCTATAAAAGTGGAACTAATTACAAATGAGTAATACTCCCCCACAGGCTAGACTATGGATGGAGAAAAGTCCCAACTTGCTAAGGAAAGAAGAAAAAGCAGGAGCATCCGGTGGTTTTGAATTTCCAAGAGACAAGAGATTTGCCTAAAAATACAGCAAAACTTGTGGTTAAACGTCGTGTGGTTGGGCATGTGGCCTAGTCACTATCTGCAAAACTAGAAAGCACTAAATCAACGGTAGCAGAATAATCAATCCTTAAAATGGTTTTTAGTGGGATTATAAACAAATTGGCTTAATTGTTGAATGACAAATGAAATATCAGGACTGGTGGTGGTTAAATAAATTAATTGGCATATTAATCTTCTATATTGTGAATCAGGTTGAGGCACTTCATCAACTCCAATTACAGAATCAAAAACAACTTCTAGGACATCAAGCTTTTCATTAAAAGTTTGAAGTTGAACTTCATCCATGTTAAAGTCCTTTTTCTCATTCGAAGCATCGTCTTGCTGCTTTCCATGTACAACCACAATAGGCCTCTCCTTTCTACCTTTATCCTTTCTATTTAGTAATTCGAAAAGTGTTTACCTTCTGGAAAATCATTGAGTAGCTTCACAGAACAGCCGATCAAGTTCATGATAATCTAGAGCATTACACGATTTTAATATATTACTGTAATTCTCAAGAGTTTTTGTCTGGTTACAATCTGGAGCACAAAATTAGAGATACAAAAGAAGAACAAAGATGTGTGCTGCAGAGACATATGAGAAAACTCTTTAATAGCTTACTCCTATTTCACGAAATTCTGTCAAAGTTTTTCTGAGGCTTCAGTTTGAAACAGTGTATAAGTATTGCTTGTCAGAATGTTACTACCAGTAGATATGTCGTTCATTAGTCAATACCAATGCCTCGTATGCATAAAGCAGTTTTCATTATTATTCATGTCAAAAACCATGTAAGATAATGCTAGTTTAGTAGATTAAAAAAAATTTTCCATACAAGTTCTCTTACTAAGCTGGAAACCAAACACGATAGTTTCTCAAAAACATGCTAATTAAATCAAACATATAACCCACTTTTCTTTACTCCTAAAAACAAGTAAAATTATCATAAACTTGTAAAAGCAGCATAAATAATGTACATAACCAGAACCGCATTTCTTTGGATCTCAGAGTTATATTCCAACTCAGTCTGCGGTCCGATGCGGCTGCAAAAGCTACCGCATCCGCAATATTGCGACGGAAATTGCGATTGTGGAGTGCAATTTAAAGCTATGGTCTAATGCAAATTCTAGCATAATTCCTCAGCAGACAATTACACAGACCGAACTACTTGATCAAACTCAAGATTTACCTGCCGAACAAACATATGAACATCAAACATTCCTAATTTTTTTTTATATTCTTCATAAATTCTTTTTTCTTTTTTGCAATTATTTTCCAACATGTTATTGACAAATATATTTTTTGATGTGTACATAACAGTTCTTAAAGAATTGCCTCTTTGTGTATACTCACGGCAGTAAGATTGAATGTTGCAAATATGACAACTGATACAATGGGAGAAAATAACACTTTGTAATTCTCATTCATAATAAAAATGGACCAAATGATACAATGGGATCAAATCCTTGCACAAAGTTTTCTAAAATAATGAAATAAGCTAACTATCCAACAATCTACTATAATTAAATAGTAACAGAACTAGACAACTGTTTAAACCGTTTAATGACGATCAATGTGCGAAGTCAATGACGGTTAGCCATAAGGACTATATTTCGAATACAAAAGTGCTATATTTTACCACGAAATACTTCTCCACTGCCTCCATCTCCTAGTCTGTTGTCAACACTTAAGTGTTCTGTTGCCAAATCAAGATCATCAAAGATAAAATGTTCAACTCCATAGTTTTGATGGTTGTAAGGAGATGCTAGGAGAGTCTATTTAGGACTCAGCAGAACTATTATTATTGTGGCGCCTATAAATGCATATGGATGTGATAACAAGTGTTGCCAACATAGAAGAAATAACACCTTTAAAAAAGAATAGGAAGAATAAGTAATTATATTGTGTATAAGAAATATCTACATGAAAAAAAATGATGTAATATATAAGAAAATTGAAATTACTACCAAGAGTGAGTTTCGTTTTCCAATTCCATGCTCCTGCATTATTTAGTTATGAAAGCAAATATGTGTTAGCATTGTGATAGTTCAAATATAAATTCGTATTTCAAAATTTAAGAATAATTGTATTTGACAGACCTTTTGATATTATAGATTCCTTTGAGAGACACAATACTGCGTTTTCTACTCTTTTGTATATACATCTCCCTCCATGTTTTATGCAATTATTGCACGTGTCATCTCCCACAATATTCCATCTCACTTCAAATCCTCTCTCTATTACATTCGTTGGAACTATTGAGTTGTTTTTCAAATAATTCCTTTTTCCAGGAAATGTGGTACTATTATTACACTTCATACCAACAAAATCAGCCAATTTGGCACTTGATACTATGTATACAATATGAGTTTCTCCCTTTATAAGACAAGTTCTTTTTTTAAAATAATATTGATTCAAGGGAGAATAGTATGAATCCGGAAAAGGACCACCACACTCATACAATATAGTATATATTTCATTGTTGGAAGTGTAATTGAAGAAATCAAAATTTATATCCACATTAGTATAATGTTTGTGACATTGAGATTTACCACCACCATTAAAATCCCACATATCTTCTCTTGCAATCCTCAAAATTTGAGAGGCTTGATCTATGTGAAGGATGTGAAACTTTTGGAACTTCATTGCTATAATCAAGTTTCCATTTTGACAGTCAACTATAAAATTAGGGTGTCCACAATAGCTAGGTTGGGTGTTATAGTTCCAAAAAGGATAGCTTATATTAATGAAATTACCACAGCTAAAAGGTGCACAAGATGTATATATTTCATCTGCGATAACGTGAAATCGGCTTAAGAAGAGTGGGAGAAATATAAAAGTGTTAATGATTAAAGAAAAAGGTAATAGTTGAGAATGATATTTTTCCATTGTAACTTTGGTAATTAGAACGTGCAGCAAACAACCTGAAATTGAACTACATTTGTTAATGTACTGCAAGAAATATGATGATTTAAGTTACTCAAATATTGAAAAGTATACTTTTATAATTATAAAAAAATACACTTAAAGTATTCATCCAAGAGATTTACATAGTTTAAAATGAAACGTTCTCTTTCTCTAATCGACAAGTTCGTAAAGTTTATTTTTAAATCTTATATACATGAATGTCAATTGCTATGAATTGTTTTTTATATTGAGATTATCATTCTAAAACGAATGAAAACTCTAACATCCACAAACAAGAGTTTAATAGCCTAATTTTTAAAAAATGAGATTTGTTAGGAATTTACAAACAAAAGGTATTTTTTTTAGATTTATTATGTAGAGGTTAATAATCATTCATAATCTCTTTTAATCTACACAAAATTTGATTATCGAACTTTTGTTTCTATCTACCCAATGTAAACATCAATATAACATATCATTCAATGTTAGGTATTTATACTAATATTTAGTAATGTATCTCCTAAAAAAAGATAAAAAATATTCAACAGTTGGTTTTTAAATTACTTGTGATACCATTGTGTCTTTGTATGTCTAAAACACTTTTATTTAATAATTCAAAGCTTGTTATTAAATTGGGGCCAGAGCTATAATTAAAAATAAAAAATTTCAAATCACTATGACAAAAGTGGATTGTGTCATGTAACGTTTGAAAGATAACTTATCAAAAAGAGTGAGACAATTGGAAAAAAATTGAGAAAGAAGAAAAGGTAAGTTATAGGTATTGCATTGGTCTCAAAAAATAGTTTGCGGTGTTTTCTAGTATATTGAGAGGGGAGTTTGAACAGATTTCTTCTATTTTTTTTGTTGCCAATCTTATGCCTAGTTAGTTGTTTATTTATAGACTAATGAATTTTCCAAAGTTTGTTTTTGAACCAATTTAAAATATAAAACCGGTTTGTAATTATAAATCAGAGACGGATCTACTTTATGGTAAATGGGAGCAGCTGACCCCACTGCGTCAATTTGTTTTTAACTAATAAATGAATGTTTTTGCAATTTGACCCCACTTGAAAGGGTTGATTTGTCCCCACACATGCCATTAATAATGTTTTTAACTAATGAAGTTTTTAACAACTAATATTGCATTTTTAACAAATTGGTTATTAACTAATAAATGTTGACATGTTATACAGACAAAATAATTAACTTGTCCTGATTAATTTTGTAGTGCTCCAAATAAACATAAAACGAATTTTCTTTACACATTACTCTCTCAAATAAAAAAAAAATTAAAAAAATTCTACTCCCTTCTCTTTTTTTCTTTATTTTTGTTTTGAAAAGAATCATGGATAGAGTGATTTATTAACAATAAAAATTTAATTAATTTAATTCGATTTTATTTATTCAATTTTTTTTGATTTATTTGGCTCTACAATCAACTCGGAAACTATATCATTGATATCCATTTTAGTAAAACAAATAATATAAATGAATTGTTAATATTTTTAGAAAAATTAGTTGGAGTTGAAAAATATATAATCTATCAATTGGTGTATTCAATTTTAAAGTCAGTAATGTTTACATGCCTCTGGAAAAAATTTATAACCATGAATTTTATGAAAAAAAATAGCGTTCACCCATAAATAATTGTCACAAACATAAAAATAAATATATATTTAATAGCATTTGGGAGAAAATAATCTTAAAAATATTTTTTAGATGTTAAAAATATTTTTTAGATGTTAAAAGTGTCTTAGATATTATCTTTAAAACTTAGGCAAATAAAATTTAACTTCTCCATAAAATATGTTGTTTTATAAAAATATTTTTCAATTCTATAATACGAAACTTCTACATCAACTTTTAGTAAACATTATTTACAATATTCAATTTATAAAATTGACATTTTATTTATAAAATTCTTTGATAACCTAACATACTTCAATTTTTAGTATACATTATTTACAATACTCAACAATAATTTATAAACCGAATTGCATTGAAGAAAAAAATACTAAAACTATTTAAATGGTTAATAAACCGAACTATATATTATAAATAATTCAGTTAATTAAATTTAAATTTATAAACCGATTTTAACTTATTTAAATTTTTTACCCTTTTATATGCAGTCAATTATAACTTTCCAAATTGCAAGTCTTTAGTTTTAATCATATAAAAATTGGGACATAGTGGTTCCTAGTTTTAATCAATCTTGGATATATCATGGTTTGGCTTATGAACAAAATAAGAAATAAAAATAAAATTTAATAAACCTAGCAAACCTAAATTATAAAAATCTAAACAAAAATCAAATAAAAAAATTTCGAAAAAAAACATACCTTTTCTCTAATCTACTCCTTCTCCTTCTTCTCCTTCTCCTTCTTCTCCCTTCAAAATCCAAAAAAAAAAAACAGAAATTAACATTATATAAATACGACTATAAATCAGAGTTCTAAATAAATACAGATGCAATTTACCTTATGATTCAAAAGAGCAAGTTTGAAAATGGATATAAAAATGAGCAAGTTTGAAAATGGCTTTGAACAAAAGAGCAAGGTGTTTGGAAGAGAAAGCAGAAAATGGGTTTTCTGTAAAATTTGTAAAGGTAAAGGGTATGGGAGAGAGAAGGGTAGAGCGTGTAGTTATAACACCTTTAGACTAATGAATTTTCCAAAGTTTATTTGTACTTATAACACCTTTAGACTAATGAATTTTCCAAAGTTTATTTTTGAACCAATTTAAAATATAAAACCGGTTTGTAATTATAAATTGGTTTAAAATTAGTTTATATAAACCGGAAAAAGAACAAGCCTTTGATGTGTGTGAGGTATAAAACTTCCGGTTTCAGTCTCAGGTTTTTCAAAGTTTCAAAGTAAAATATGCACAGAACAAAGAACAAATAAAAGCGTAAACATTATTGTATAAAGAAACCTCTTATCATTCATGAACAACCATAACTCAATTAAAATACTAAAATACCAAGAGACAAACACAACAAATAATTAATGGAAAGCAAAGAAAAGTTACCCAGAATGAAACTTCGCGGAAGACCGGTGAGAAGGGTACCGACGGCTGGTGACTTATCCGGCGAGGTGTTCGTGAATATTTGATGAAAAAGTGAAACTTGGCAGGGGTGTTGTATTGATGAACACTGTTGATGTTGTTGTTTTAAGTATGAGGTGAGTGTATGGTTTGTAGGGGTGATGATGAAAAAGTGATGATGAAAACTTGGGAGGTTTGTATGGTTTTAAAGAAAAAGTGATGATACAATAAAAGCAGGACCGGTGAGAAATCCAAAACCAGATCAATTTGTTGATATCTGTCTTGTTACTCTCGTAAAGTCGAAAAGTTGATGTATTACAGCTTATAATGTTTAAGAAAGTACGATTAGGTTGCCGAGGAAAGTGACAGAAGTACATGTCACGGGTATCAAGGAAAAAGCTAAATGTAATAGAGTAATATAAGCCTATTACGTTCAAGCACGTGTAGTTAAAAGATAAGATTTATACCTGCAAATACAACTATACAATATTGTCACATCTAGTATGTACTAAGAAAATGCAGGCCTAGTATGTACTAAGAAAATGCAGTCAATAACATCCAGTATGTAATAAGGGAGTAGAATCTGCTACCTTTTAGTCACTGCAAAGTATTATATAAAAAATTATACAAATGCAAGGAAAAATGTTGTTGTTATAGAGATGACCCTAGTAACTATAGCTCCAAGATGTAAAGTAGAATCCAAAATTGGATGTTAACAAAAGTAGCAGTTATTTTTTACTTAATTCTTGGTTGTATATCATATGGTTAATACAAATCCCTCATAAAGTAAAACAAAAATAAAGAAGAAAGAAACTTATATCTTAACATGGTATACATACACATGGTAAGCTATACTACTTGTCACTTATCTCATATTAAGCTTTTGTTATATATTTTGTCTTCAATTTGAAATTAGCTTAACAGATAAAATAACTAAGGAGAATACAAATATCTGCAGTAAATAAGCTTTGTAAGAACTGTCATAAGAAATTCTATAAATTACACTTTGTTATAATCTAATATCTAACTTTAGTAATAAAAATATATTAACTATGAATATTCAAATATTGTTCAAAGGACACAAATCACTTTAAAAAAAATTCTATTTCCTAAATATTAGATTTTAAACTAATATCTTGAAAAGGCTATTGACATACTATTTAAATTCTGAAAAATATCAATATTGCAAATATTATGAAAGAATAAAAAATAAATTGTTATGGAGATTTTACTAATAGTTTGTGGTGTGATAATGCACTACCTTTAAGTGGGAACCATCTAGCATCAAGATGAAACAGCATCTCTTAACATAACAACACCTTTAAGTGCCTTTATTCTTGTGAAATTTCTATTTCTCGTGACAGCTTGTGATGTACTATAAGAAATATGCATTCATTCACATTCACATGTTATTTTCTATGAAAGCATCTAGGTAATCAACTGCTGCACATGTGGTGTCAATCACAAAGAATGATTTTGAAGCTTTAAATTATTATGGTCTGTTTGCCACTGGTTGGTTTGAATTCTTGTTATGTCTGTTACTTTCATATGATTTATTATTCAGTCTTGTGCTTCTTGTCCAATCAATGTGTTGTTTTATCTAATCTAAATTCAAAAGATTTTTGCGGGTTAGAGGGTCTAATTCTTAGTAATTACTTCATGCATTATGTATTAGTATGATTTTAGATTTTAGATTTGATTTGTTTGTGGCTAGTTGGGAATTTCTTATCTTATTTTTAGTGTGTTTGACTAATTTTGTCAAAGTTGTATACTATTTGTGTCCGAAAATTTTATTTTTTATTATTTTTTACTAATTTTATTATAATTTCTTTCTAAAATTAATAAACTAAGTTTGATTCCAATAATTTTTTTCTTTCATATTTTGAATATTTTGCGGGGTTAAAAACCCATTAAACAACCTCTTAGTTTAGTCAGCAAAATACCTGCGGTCGTTATAAATCATCGTATATAAATTGTGGAAATCTCCGTATGTATCTATCGAAATCAAAAATTTGGGTAAAACTTTCTTACCTTGGAAACAATAAATAATTATAATAGTATTTGCTAATACTATTTCACTTTTAATTGTATTATAAATATATTTTAAATATAATATATATATTATTTATAATTTAATATAATATATTAATGAAAACTCAAAAAAATTATTTTAACTTTATTTATCAAATAAAAAATATCAACTTTAATTGAAAAAGAAAAAGAAAGATTTATGTCTTAAAATAAGCCATTTATGTAGTTATAATATTAAAAGCATTTTACTATTTTTTTCTCATTAACAATAAACAAAATTTAAAAATTTATTATTATTATTATAATAATTATTATTATAAAATATAGCGATTATACTAAATATTAATTTTATATCATAATAAATTTTTATTAATATTTAACTTTTAATTCTTTAAATAAAACACTAATAATAACTTCTTCTTAATAATAATATAACTGACAATTAAATATAATTTAATTTTTTACATTATGATTTAATAGATATTGCTTATATTATAACTGAAGTGCTTAATTACTTTTAAAAAAGAATTTAAAAAGTTAAATTGGAATTTACTATTTGTGAAAAAAAATTTATACCATCAGGAGCTAAAATTGTTTGTGAACGACGACAAGGTGTTGAATAGAAAAGACTAAATGTTGTGGTGCGATTCATGTTAATTAAGGACTGTGTTGCCTCTAGAGGTATCTCAGCCTCTAATATTTTTCTATGCAGGGTAAAAAATGATATCAAAACAACTTTTTGGTTCAGCAGATGGTTAGAAAATCAAGCTTTATCCGAGGCTTTTCCGGAGCTATACGCGAAGGCAATTACTCCCTTTATGTCTGTTGTCGAAGTTGGCCATTGGGAGGATACAATTTGGTATTGGGATATTTATGGTTGGTTCTCTGACACTGAAGAAGACGACGATTTTTTGATTTAGATAATGATAGACTTGTTGTCTCTGTTCCAGCCGGTTTAGCATGCAGAAGATGAATTTGTCTAGGCGGAAAACATTGAAGAAGGATTCGCGGTTAAAGAACGTGCTTGTGTGATTAGGAATCGAGAGGCTGATCTCACAGTGGGATTACATGATAGAAAGAAGCTGAATTTCATGTGGAAACTCAAAAGTAAAAACTTTCGCATGGATATTGATTTTGGAGAGGCTTCCAATGAGAGATAAACTTAGAAGGAGGAGGATTTTGGAAGACTATATGGATTGTTATTGTTTCTTTTGCTTTCAAGAAGAGGAGAACGTTAATCACTTATTCGAATTTTGTCCCACTACTAGGAAGATTTAGGAGAGAGTTGGGGTTTGGCTTGGTGACTCGTGTAGGCTATCTTATACAGATGTGTCGTCTTTTATTGTTGGGCCCAAGAAAATTAAGGTAGTAGAGGAAAGATTAACTATAGGAGTGATATGGTTAGTGGCTGTATGGAGTATTTGGATAACGAGAAATGCGATCCTTTTTAAAGGAAGCATTTTCAACTTTGACGAATGCTATAGCGCTATCATATTAGCTTCTTGGAAATGGTTTCGTTCAGTTAATGATTCTTCTATTTCCTGTAATTTTCATTTTTTGAACATTTTACCCCTCTCGTGTATAAAGAAGTAGTTATGTCGTGTGTAGCCCTTTTGTGATTAATACCATTACTTATTGAAAAAAATTTTAAAAAAAGCCGAATTCTAACAAAAATGTGTAAAAAAAAAGATGAATTCTAATAAATATCTAACATTTATTATATTCTAACTTGTTTATTTACACTAATTTATTTATTTTTAAGTATATCGGTAAGCTCCACGTTTAGATTTACTTAATTATTTTTTAATTGTAATTAATTAAAATATAATATCTAAAAAATATATGATTGTATGTTAAAAAAAATTTAATATATATATATATATAATAAAGAGAAAAAGAGATATACACTGACAGTGTAAAAAAATTTTACACTGTCAACCAATCACAACCATGTATTTAATTAAAACACAATTTTAATTAAAATAAATTAATATGATATGACAAATATAAGGATTTTGATTGGATATATGTATAAAATTATATGTGTAAAATTTATTTACACTGTCACCACTACCTTTAAACTCTATAATAAATCATTAAAAAATATTTTTTTTTGCAACCCTAACTTGGATCCTGACACCGCCCCTAGCAAGAGGTGCCTACACGACACCGACTATCATAGTTACAGTTTCACCTATTACTTGTTGAAAAAAAAAGACACACGTTGGTCTTGGTTTTGAAAATTTAAATAGTTAACCAAATGATAAGGTTCTATATTAGTAATTTTAAAGTTCTTACGATATTAACTTATCAATAAATTTTAAGTCAATGATTCTACTTATAATTCATAATTAATTCCTGAAATTTTCTTTATGCATGAATATAACTTCACATTTTCAAAATTTACAGCGGTTTGATTCCAATATATATATATATATATATATATATATATATATATATATATATATATATATATATATATATATATATATATATATATATATATATATATATATATATATATATATATATATATATATATATATATTAATAAGTAAAATGAAATTAAACCGGGGTATAAGGGGTACTCCAACCGATTACAAGACGGGAATGCTTCTACTACTCAAAACAAATGAGTGGTAGAATATTCCATACATGAAAATTACAATTAGCCGCTAATTTATAACTAGAATAAAACCATTTCGAAAAATTAAAAACTACCTCAGATATACATTCGGTAAAGCTAAACGATTTATTCTTAAAAACGATTCCACTAAATGTATAATGGTAATCAATGTAACGGTAACAAACCGATTTCCCTATAAAAGTGGAACTAATTACAAATGAGTAATACTCCCCCACAGGCTAGACTATGGATGGAGAAAAGTCCCAACTTGCTAAGGAAAGAAGAAAAAGCAGGAGCATCCGGTGGTTTTGAATTTCCAAGAGACAAGAGATTTGCCTAAAAATACAGCAAAACTTGTGGTTAAACGTCGTGTGGTTGGGCATGTGGCCTAGTCACTATCTGCAAAACTAGAAAGCACTAAATCAACGGTAGCAGAATAATCAATCCTTAAAATGGTTTTTAGTGGGATTATAAACAAATTGGCTTAATTGTTGAATGACAAATGAAATATCAGGACTGGTGGTGGTTAAATAAATTAATTGGCATATTAATCTTCTATATTGTGAATCAGGTTGAGGCACTTCATCAACTCCAATTACAGAATCAAAAACAACTTCTAGGACATCAAGCTTTTCATTAAAAGTTTGAAGTTGAACTTCATCCATGTTAAAGTCCTTTTTCTCATTCGAAGCATCGTCTTGCTGCTTTCCATGTACAACCACAATAGGCCTCTCCTTTCTACCTTTATCCTTTCTATTTAGTAATTCGAAAAGTGTTTACCTTCTGGAAAATCATTGAGTAGCTTCACAGAACAGCCGATCAAGTTCATGATAATCTAGAGCATTACACGATTTTAATATATTACTGTAATTCTCAAGAGTTTTTGTCTGGTTACAATCTGGAGCACAAAATTAGAGATACAAAAGAAGAACAAAGATGTGTGCTGCAGAGACATATGAGAAAACTCTTTAATAGCTTACTCCTATTTCACGAAATTCTGTCAAAGTTTTTCTGAGGCTTCAGTTTGAAACAGTGTATAAGTATTGCTTGTCAGAATGTTACTACCAGTAGATATGTCGTTCATTAGTCAATACCAATGCCTCGTATGCATAAAGCAGTTTTCATTATTATTCATGTCAAAAACCATGTAAGATAATGCTAGTGTAATACCCCGTATTAAATTAAATGCTCTAATGTTATTAGCTGACACCGAGGTTTTGGTTAATTGGAACATTAGAGATACTTTTGGACACTTAAGTTGTAAGTGCTAACTTAAGGTTATGTTGCTTATATTCTTTCCTTTCTATTTTCCTTCCTCACAATTGCAACAACACAAGTTTTAGAGAGAAGAAGTAGAGAGAAGGAAGAGCAAGAGGAAGAGAAGAGGAAGAAAAGCTTGTGAAGAGGAAAGCTTGGATCTTCATCATTTCTCCGCCGAATCGACTCATCTTCGACATCAACGACTCATAATCGAGGTGGGTTCTAGTTAGAAACTTATAGCTTTTGATTATGGATGGAAATCATAAGTTATGCATTTTGGGGTTTTCTATAGAAAAACCTAGGTTTTGAATCAAACCATGAATGTTCATGATTTAGTGTTGTATATTCCAAGTGTACCATGTATAAGTTGTTCTATGCTTTTAGTATGATTCTGGAACAGGTTTAAGTATAGAGATGGTTGGTTTAAACCATGGGAAAAGCAAGAAACAGATCTGGAATTTCTGATTTTCGCGCGCTTCGCGGCGCGAACGGGGCTACGCGGCGCGAGCTATGCAGGTTTTTAGGGGTCTTGGTTCTGTCATCAGTACGCGGCGCGTACAAGGGTTCGCGACGCGAACACTATGAGAATGTTGTGAGGTTTGCCACTGCCTGAGGTTCGCGGCGCGACCTAGCTGTTGCGCGGCGCGAACTGAAGGTTACTTAGCCAATTCTTTAGTTTCATGAGATAAAACTGTTTCGATCGTAACTTTTGAACCGTAACTCTGTTTTAATCACCGTTCGAAGTGATAGGAAGCTAGAAGCGTGTACTTTCTAGTAGTATAGGTTTTGGGAACAAAGGGAGAATTATTTAATCGAGAATCGGGAAATTGCTTGAGTACTTGGGTTGGTTTTCGTTCGAATTCTTGAGAACGTTATGCTTTTAGTATGATGCTTGTGTACTCTATAATTGTTACTGAGTTCTATTGCAGGTGGATTAGTATACCTTGTTATAAATGTTATATCAAGAGGGTTGAATAACTTCATTGTTATGTGAATAAAGGATAAGTGAGGAAAAACTAGGAATTGTTAGGTTTGTAGCTTGACAAAGAAAACCTAGGATGAGACATTATATGGAACATACGTGTTTTGAATCTTATGAGGAAAGGCTAACAGGCCTAGTGATTTGCGTGAGCGGTCACCAAAGTATGAAAGGCTAACAGGCCTAGTGGTTTGCGGAAGCGATCACCATTGTTGATGTATTAATCGGAACCGTAGTATTTTCTTTATTCTTTATTTTTCCTTTGAATGCTAACAGGCATTCACCGTGCGGAAGGGCACATAATCTTGGCAGGTTTGATTCCCGCTTTTGTGTACGAATGGAACCTACGGGTAGAGACTTGTGATGGTGTACGGGCCATGTGAAGTGACGATTCATGGGGAAAGGCTCATGAGTCCGAATCCATTTCGTATGTCAAGATTTTTCCAAAGGATTCATGACTCGTGCCACCTCCTAGACGTAGAAGGGGACGGGAATATGGGGATGCCTTGGTATTGGTTTCCGATTAATAATCTTGTGTTGAGTTGTTGAACTCTAAGTATGATTCCATATAATGTTAGTGTGAGAACTCAAGGTCTAGTTCCTTATGACTTGAGACTTATAGGTTAGAACCTTGTAAAGCCGAGAGGATCCATAGGATAGGGAACTCACTGAGATTTTATATCTCACCCCATTATATATATTGATTTCAGGTACTACAGGTTCCGCGAAGGGTAAGGAGAAGCAATTGATCCCTTATTCCTTATGTTCTTTGGTATGGCGAAGCTTCCGTTGTGGACTACATTTTGTGATCATTGTTGATCTAGTTCTTAGTATTTTATTTTTGAACATCTTATATGTATTATGCCATTGTGTAGAAAGTTTGTATTAGGGCATTAATATGTATAATGTGTTGACTAGGAACTTTTGGTATTTCAGTACCAAATACTTGGATTCATGTATATTTATATGATTTGATGCATGTAATTATATATGGGTGTTACAGTTGGTATCAGAGCAGGTCGTATCCTCGACCTAGCCATGAGATATGATAAGTATTTCTTCTGTCCAAGATGTGTTGTGTTCCCATGAGTTTTGTTGTGTTATGACTATGGTATTGAGCCTGATCAACTCAATCCCATTTTCATGACCTCCAGGAACATGGTGGACGGACGCAGGACTCGTGGTTGACCCCCACACTCAACCCCCACAAGTGAATCAACCGAATGGCGGTGAGAATATTCCGTGGCCCCAGTAGATGCAACAGCAGCAGAATCAGTTCATGCTGCAGATGATGCAACAGATGAATGGCGGTCATAATGTTCCAGTGGTTGTACCCGAAGCTGCAGGTGCGACTTATAAGGATTTCATTCGCATGAATCCTCCGGAATTTCATGGCGGATTAGATCCTATTAAGGCACAGGAGTGGGTGGCCAATGTGGAAGGAATCTTGGAGATCGTGCATTGTAGTGAAGAGGGCAAGGTGGTGTTGCTTCTCATTCGCTAAAAGGTCCAGCGATGAGATGGTAGAAGAGTGCTTCTGCGTTGATGACTATTCAAGAAGTACCTAAGGAGTGGGTTAATTTCAAGACCACTTTCATGGAGAAATATTTTCCTAGTTCCCTGAGGACTAAAAAGGAATTGGAGTTCCAATAGTTAAGGCAGGAGAATATGTCGGTAGCTACTTGTGCAGAGAAGTTTGGAATTCTGGCTGCTTATTCTAGGGAGGCCGGGTATGCTCCTGATGAGAGTTGGAAGGTGGGCCAGTTTTGTTTGGTTTAAGGGCTGAAATTTCGCATAGTGTGTCCTAGAGGGAGTTCACTACCTATACGGAGTTGTTGTGACAATGTTATGTGGCTGAGACCAGTTGAAGAAAGTTCAAGCTGAGGAATATTTAAAGAAGAATCAGAATGAGAGAGGAAGGCCAAGCCAACATTTTCGGCCTAGGTCACAAGTTTTCTAGGGGAAACAAGTGTAAGGTTCTCGGTTTAGTGCACCTCCGGTATGTCGTGGTTGTGGTAAGAATCACCTTGGAAGGCGTAACCTTAAAAAGGGTGAAATGCTTTATTATTGACAAGAAAGGCATGTGGTGAGGAATGGACCTCGGAATAGGAATCAAATGTAAGGAAGAAGTACTGGTCGAATGTATGCCTTGGATGAGATAGTCGAGACACCGTTGGTGTATGAGAATTGTGTGTTATCTGTGGGTGGTAGGAAACTTCTAGATTGACCTTAATTGTTTACCACTTAAGAAGTAGATGTTGTTTTGGAATGGATAGGTCTTCTGCTATTTTAGTATTCATTGGGTGTGAAGAGAAGTTGATCATTATTCCATCTGAAGAAGTTACTCCGAAAGATGTTTTAATTACTATACAGGAAGGTACGGTAGGCATGATTAAATTCTTGTTTGAGGAAGAGGAGTTTGTTCTGTTGGTTCTTACTAAGGAGACGGGTGGCGATTCGAGATTTCACAATTGCTGTTAGTGGTTTCCCTGATGTTTTTCCCAAGGATGTTAGTTCTCTTCCTTCCGGAAAGGGAAGTGGAATTCTCTATTGACCTGATACCGAGAACGACTCCTATATCCGTTTCTTTGTATCGGAGGGCACCACCTGGATTGAGAGAATTGGAAGAGCTGATGGATAAGCACTTCGTGCGACCTAGTGTCTCACCGTGAGGAGCTCCGGTGTTGTTAGTAAAGTAGAAGGACGGTGGGATGAGGTTATGTATTGATTACCGTCAGTTGAATAATGCCACTATCAAGAACAAATACCCTTTACCAAGGATAAACGACCTGTTAGATCGACTGAAAGGAGCCTGTGTGTTCTCGAAGATTGATTTACGGTCAGGTTATCACCAAATCCGTGTGAAAGGCTCAGATGTGCCAAAGACTGCATTTAGAACCCGTTATGGTCATCATGAATTCTTGGTGATGCCCTTCGGTGTTGCGAATGCTCCAGCTGTTTCCATAGATTATATGAATCGGATATTCCAGCCTTACTTAGATCAATTTGTGGTAGTCTTTATTGATGACATTCTTATTTATTCTCGTACTCCACAAGAGCACGATGAACACCTGAGGATTGTTCTGTCGGTATTGCTAGAAATCAATTGTTTGGTAAGTTAAGCAAGTGTGAGTTTTGGATGACGGAGGTAAGATTTCTTGGTCATGTCATACCTCAAGGAGGTGTGGCGGGGATCCGTCGAAATTGAAGCGGTAAATTATTCGGGAGAGATCGAATGATGCCTCTGAAGTCCGAAGTTTCTTGGGTGTAGCCAGCTACTACAGAAGGGTTATAAAAGGGTTTTCTCAATTGGCTCTACCGATGAGTAGACTACCAGAAAGGAGTGTCCTTATGATTGGGATTCAGGGTGTGAACAAAGCTTCATGAGTTTAAAGAAAAGATTAGCGACTGCTCCTGTTTTGATCGTTCCTGATCCAAATTAGTCCTATGAAGTATTTTGCGATGCTTCCAAGAAAGGGTTAGGAGGTGTATTGATGCAGGAGGGCCAGGTGGTAGCATACACATCTCGACAGTTAAAGTTCCGCGAGGAGAATTATCCAACTCATGATTTAGATTTGGCTGCGGTTGTTTTTACCCTGAAGGTGTGGCGTCATTACTTGTATGGAGTTCACTTTGAAATGTTCAGTGACCACAAGAGTTTAAAGTACCTATTCGATCAGAAGGAGTTGAATATGCGTCAGAGGCGGTGGATGGAATACTTGAAGGATTATGATTTTGACTTAAAGTATCATCCAGGCAAAAGCGAATAAAGTGGCGGATGCATCGAGTCGGAAGGTGTTAAAGAGAGCCGAATTGATGGTGTTAGAGTATACATTGTGGAAAGATTTCGAGATTTTAACCTTCAATTTGTTTGGACCCAAAATGGAGTGTTGAGGGGAAACTTGAATGTTAATTCTATTTTTGAGAAATGACGTTCAACAAGCACAAGTGTCAGATGCTAAGTTACAAGAGGTGTTGGTTCAACCAGGGTTTACTTGAGCTACGGATGGAGTGATTATGTTTAATCAGAGGATTTGTGTTCTGGACGATGCGCTATTGAAAGGAAGGATTTTGGATGAAGCTCACAAGGGTGCTTTCACTATACATCCGGGTTCTTCAAAAATGTATCAAGATTTGAAAAGAGATTATTGGTGGTCCGGAATGAAAAGAGATGTCGCGGTGTACGTATCGGAGTGTACCGTATGCCAACAAGTAAAGATAGAACATCAAAGAACATGTGGATTGTTACGACCACTAGAGATTCCAATATGGAAGTGGGATAGTATTTCAATGGTTTTGCAGTTAGTTTACCTCGTACTCAAGGTGGATATGATTCTATTTGGGTGATTGTAGATCGGTTGACGAAATCTGCACATTTCTTAACCGTGAAGACTACTTACAAGACAAGTCATCTTGCACGGTTATTTATTGCAGAAATGGTGAAGTTACATGGTGTACCCTCTGGTATAGTGTCGGATAGAGGTCCAAAGTTACATCGAGTTTGGAGAGCTTTTGCCATTTGTTGAATTGCGTATAATAATAGTTATCACGCGAGTATTGGTATGACACCTTATGAAGTATTGTATGAGAGAAAATGCAGAACACCGTTGTGTTGGTCAGGAGTTGGTAATGGTAGAGTTTTGGGACCGGAATTTTTTTTCAGGAGACCACGGACAAGATTAGAATGATTCGTGATAAGGTTAAACGAGCTCAAGATCATCAGAAGAGTTAGGCGGGTAACCGTAAAAGGCCTTTGGAGTTTATAGGAGGTGACCATGTATTCTGGAAGGTTACTCCGAGATTGAGGTTGAAGGGACCGTTAAGTCGAGAAAGTTAAGTCTGAGATACGTGGGACCGTATGAGATTCTAGAAAGGATTGGTGAAGTAGCTTATCGTTTAGCTTTATCACCTTCTCTATCGGAAATGCATGATGTTTTTCACGTGTCTCAACTTCGGAAGTTTATTCCCGATCCCTTTCAGCCAGTGTTAACAGATGCAGTTGAGTTAGAATCAGATTTGACTTTTGAACCTTTACCGAGTCGTGTCGTGGGAAGAGAGACTAAAGTGTTACGAAATAAGGAAATTCCTCTTGTTAAGGTTCAGTGGGAAGCAACGCATCCGGGTGATGCTATGTGGGAGCTTGAATCGGAAATGCGGGATGCTTACCCTCATCTATTCAGGTAATTCTTAAATTCGAGGACGAATTTCTATTTAAGGGGGGGAGGATGTAATACCCCGTATTAAATTAAATGCTCTAATGTTATTAGCTGACACCGAGGTTTTGGTTAATTGGAACATTAGAGATACTTTTGGACACTTAAGTTGTAAGTGCTAACTTAAGGTTATGTTGCTTATATTCTTTCCTTTCTATTTTCCTTCCTCACAATTGCAACAACACAAGTTTTAGAGAGAAGAAGTAGAGAGAAGGAAGAGCAAGAGGAAGAGAAGAGGAAGAAAAGCTTGTGAAGAGGAAAGCTTGGATCTTCATCATTTCTCCGCCGAATCGACTCATCTTCGACATCAACGACTCATAATCGAGGTGGGTTCTAGTTAGAAACTTATAGCTTTTGATTATGGATGGAAATCATAAGTTATGCATTTTGGGGTTTTCTATAGAAAAACCTAGGTTTTGAATCAAACCATGAATGTTCATGATTTAGTGTTGTATATTCCAAGTGTACCATGTATAAGTTGTTCTATGCTTTTAGTATGATTCTGGAACAGGTTTAAGTATAGAGATGGTTGGTTTAAACCATGGGAAAAGCAAGAAACAGATCTGGAATTTCTGATTTTCGCGCGCTTCGCGGCGCGAACGGGGCTACGCGGCGCGAGCTATGCAGGTTTTTAGGGGTCTTGGTTCTGTCATCAGTACGCGGCGCGTACAAGGGTTCGCGACGCGAACACTATGAGAATGTTGTGAGGTTTGCCACTGCCTGAGGTTCGCGGCGCGACCTAGCTGTTGCGCGGCGCGAACTGAAGGTTACTTAGCCAATTCTTTAGTTTCATGAGATAAAACTGTTTCGATCGTAACTTTTGAACCGTAACTCTGTTTTAATCACCGTTCGAAGTGATAGGAAGCTAGAAGCGTGTACTTTCTAGTAGTATAGGTTTTGGGAACAAAGGGAGAATTATTTAATCGAGAATCGGGAAATTGCTTGAGTACTTGGGTTGGTTTTCGTTCGAATTCTTGAGAACGTTATGCTTTTAGTATGATGCTTGTGTACTCTATAATTGTTACTGAGTTCTATTGCAGGTGGATTAGTATACCTTGTTATAAATGTTATATCAAGAGGGTTGAATAACTTCATTGTTATGTGAATAAAGGATAAGTGAGGAAAAACTAGGAATTGTTAGGTTTGTAGCTTGACAAAGAAAACCTAGGATGAGACATTATATGGAACATACGTGTTTTGAATCTTATGAGGAAAGGCTAACAGGCCTAGTGATTTGCGTGAGCGGTCACCAAAGTATGAAAGGCTAACAGGCCTAGTGGTTTGCGGAAGCGATCACCATTGTTGATGTATTAATCGGAACCGTAGTATTTTCTTTATTCTTTATTTTTCCTTTGAATGCTAACAGGCATTCACCGTGCGGAAGGGCACATAATCTTGGCAGGTTTGATTCCCGCTTTTGTGTACGAATGGAACCTACGGGTAGAGACTTGTGATGGTGTACGGGCCATGTGAAGTGACGATTCATGGGGAAAGGCTCATGAGTCCGAATCCATTTCGTATGTCAAGATTTTTCCAAAGGATTCATGACTCGTGCCACCTCCTAGACGTAGAAGGGGACGGGAATATGGGGATGCCTTGGTATTGGTTTCCGATTAATAATCTTGTGTTGAGTTGTTGAACTCTAAGTATGATTCCATATAATGTTAGTGTGAGAACTCAAGGTCTAGTTCCTTATGACTTGAGACTTATAGGTTAGAACCTTGTAAAGCCGAGAGGATCCATAGGATAGGGAACTCACTGAGATTTTATATCTCACCCCATTATATATATTGATTTCAGGTACTACAGGTTCCGCGAAGGGTAAGGAGAAGCAATTGATCCCTTATTCCTTATGTTCTTTGGTATGGCGAAGCTTCCGTTGTGGACTACATTTTGTGATCATTGTTGATCTAGTTCTTAGTATTTTATTTTTGAACATCTTATATGTATTATGCCATTGTGTAGAAAGTTTGTATTAGGGCATTAATATGTATAATGTGTTGACTAGGAACTTTTGGTATTTCAGTACCAAATACTTGGATTCATGTATATTTATATGATTTGATGCATGTAATTATATATGGGTGTTACAGTTGGTATCAGAGCAGGTCGTATCCTCGACCTAGCCATGAGATATGATAAGTATTTCTTCTGTCCAAGATGTGTTGTGTTCCCATGAGTTTTGTTGTGTTATGACTATGGTATTGAGCCTGATCAACTCAATCCCATTTTCATGACCTCCAGGAACATGGTGGACGGACGCAGGACTCGTGGTTGACCCCCACACTCAACCCCCACAAGTGAATCAACCGAATGGCGGTGAGAATATTCCGTGGCCCCAGTAGATGCAACAGCAGCAGAATCAGTTCATGCTGCAGATGATGCAACAGATGAATGGCGGTCATAATGTTCCAGTGGTTGTACCCGAAGCTGCAGGTGCGACTTATAAGGATTTCATTCGCATGAATCCTCCGGAATTTCATGGCGGATTAGATCCTATTAAGGCACAGGAGTGGGTGGCCAATGTGGAAGGAATCTTGGAGATCGTGCATTGTAGTGAAGAGGGCAAGGTGGTGTTGCTTCTCATTCGCTAAAAGGTCCAGCGATGAGATGGTAGAAGAGTGCTTCTGCGTTGATGACTATTCAAGAAGTACCTAAGGAGTGGGTTAATTTCAAGACCACTTTCATGGAGAAATATTTTCCTAGTTCCCTGAGGACTAAAAAGGAATTGGAGTTCCAATAGTTAAGGCAGAAGAATATGTCGGTAGCTACTTGTGCAGAGAAGTTTGGAATTCTGGCTGCTTATTCTAGGGAGGCCGGGTATGCTCCTGATGAGAGTTGGAAGGTGGGCCAGTTTTGTTTGGTTTAAGGGCTGAAATTTCGCATAGTGTGTCCTAGAGGGAGTTCACTACCTATACGGAGTTGTTGTGACAATGTTATGTGGCTGAGACCAGTTGAAGAAAGTTCAAGCTGAGGAATATTTAAAGAAGAATCAGAATGAGAGAGGAAGGCCAAGCCAACATTTTCGGCCTAGGTCACAAGTTTTCTAGGGGAAACAAGTGTAAGGTTCTCGGTTTAGTGCACCTCCGGTATGTCGTGGTTGTGGTAAGAATCACCTTGGAAGGCGTAACCTTAAAAAGGGTGAAATGCTTTATTATTGACAAGAAAGGCATGTGGTGAGGAATGGACCTCGGAATAGGAATCAAATGTAAGGAAGAAGTACTGGTCGAATGTATGCCTTGGATGAGATAGTCGAGACACCGTTGGTGTATGAGAATTGTGTGTTATCTGTGGGTGGTAGGAAACTTCTAGATTGACCTTAATTGTTTACCACTTAAGAAGTAGATGTTGTTTTGGAATGGATAGGTCTTCTGCTATTTTAGTATTCATTGGGTGTGAAGAGAAGTTGATCATTATTCCATCTGAAGAAGTTACTCCGAAAGATGTTTTAATTACTATACAGGAAGGTACGGTAGGCATGATTAAATTCTTGTTTGAGGAAGAGGAGTTTGTTCTGTTGGTTCTTACTAAGGAGACGGGTGGCGATTCGAGATTTCACAATTGCTGTTAGTGGTTTCCCTGATGTTTTTCCCAAGGATGTTAGTTCTCTTCCTTCCGGAAAGGGAAGTGGAATTCTCTATTGACCTGATACCGAGAACGACTCCTATATCCGTTTCTTTGTATCGGAGGGCACCACCTGGATTGAGAGAATTGGAAGAGCTGATGGATAAGCACTTCGTGCGACCTAGTGTCTCACCGTGAGGAGCTCCGGTGTTGTTAGTAAAGTAGAAGGACGGTGGGATGAGGTTATGTATTGATTACCGTCAGTTGAATAATGCCACTATCAAGAACAAATACCCTTTACCAAGGATAAACGACCTGTTAGATCGACTGAAAGGAGCCTGTGTGTTCTCGAAGATTGATTTACGGTCAGGTTATCACCAAATCCGTGTGAAAGGCTCAGATGTGCCAAAGACTGCATTTAGAACCCGTTATGGTCATCATGAATTCTTGGTGATGCCCTTCGGTGTTGCGAATGCTCCAGCTGTTTCCATAGATTATATGAATCGGATATTCCAGCCTTACTTAGATCAATTTGTGGTAGTCTTTATTGATGACATTCTTATTTATTCTCGTACTCCACAAGAGCACGATGAACACCTGAGGATTGTTCTGTCGGTATTGCTAGAAATCAATTGTTTGGTAAGTTAAGCAAGTGTGAGTTTTGGATGACGGAGGTAAGATTTCTTGGTCATGTCATACCTCAAGGAGGTGTGGCGGGGATCCGTCGAAATTGAAGCGGTAAATTATTCGGGAGAGATCGAATGATGCCTCTGAAGTCCGAAGTTTCTTGGGTGTAGCCAGCTACTACAGAAGGGTTATAAAAGGGTTTTCTCAATTGGCTCTACCGATGAGTAGACTACCAGAAAGGAGTGTCCTTATGATTGGGATTCAGGGTGTGAACAAAGCTTCATGAGTTTAAAGAAAAGATTAGCGACTGCTCCTGTTTTGATCGTTCCTGATCCAAATTAGTCCTATGAAGTATTTTGCGATGCTTCCAAGAAAGGGTTAGGAGGTGTATTGATGCAGGAGGGCCAGGTGGTAGCATACACATCTCGACAGTTAAAGTTCCGCGAGGAGAATTATCCAACTCATGATTTAGATTTGGCTGCGGTTGTTTTTACCCTGAAGGTGTGGCGTCATTACTTGTATGGAGTTCACTTTGAAATGTTCAGTGACCACAAGAGTTTAAAGTACCTATTCGATCAGAAGGAGTTGAATATGCGTCAGAGGCGGTGGATGGAATACTTGAAGGATTATGATTTTGACTTAAAGTATCATCCAGGCAAAAGCGAATAAAGTGGCGGATGCATCGAGTCGGAAGGTGTTAAAGAGAGCCGAATTGATGGTGTTAGAGTATACATTGTGGAAAGATTTCGAGATTTTAACCTTCAATTTGTTTGGACCCAAAATGGAGTGTTGAGGGGAAACTTGAATGTTAATTCTATTTTTGAGAAATGACGTTCAACAAGCACAAGTGTCAGATGCTAAGTTACAAGAGGTGTTGGTTCAACCAGGGTTTACTTGAGCTACGGATGGAGTGATTATGTTTAATCAGAGGATTTGTGTTCTGGACGATGCGCTATTGAAAGGAAGGATTTTGGATGAAGCTCACAAGGGTGCTTTCACTATACATCCGGGTTCTTTTTTGCAATTATTTTCCAACATGTTATTGACAAATATATTTTTTGATGTGTACATAACAGTTCTTAAAGAATTGCCTCTTTGTGTATACTCACGGCAGTAAGATTGAATGTTGCAAATATGACAACTGATACAATGGGAGAAAATAACACTTTGTAATTCTCATTCATAATAAAAATGGACCAAATGATACAATGGGATCAAATCCTTGCACAAAGTTTTCTAAAATAATGAAATAAGCTAACTATCCAACAATCTACTATAATTAAATAGTAACAGAACTAGACAACTGTTTAAACCGTTTAATGACGATCAATGTGCGAAGTCAATGACGGTTAGCCATAAGGACTATATTTCGAATACAAAAGTGCTATATTTTACCACGAAATACTTCTCCACTGCCTCCATCTCCTAGTCTGTTGTCAACACTTAAGTGTTCTGTTGCCACATCAAGATCATCAAAGATAAAATGTTCAACTCCATAGTTTTGATGGTTGTAAGGAGATGCTAGGAGAGTCTATTTAGGACTCAGCAGAACTATTATTATTGTGGCGCCTATAAATGCATATGGATGTGATAACAAGTGTTGCAAACTTAGAAGAAATAACACCTTTAAAAAAGAATAGGAAGAATAAGTAATTATATTGTGTATAAGAAATATCTACATGAAAAAAAATGATGAAATATATAAGAAAATTGAAATTACTACCAAGAGTGAGTTTCGTTTTCCAATTCCATGCTCCTGCATTATTTAGTTATGAAAGCAAATATGTGTTAGCATTGTGATAGTTCAAATATAATTTCGTATTTCAAAATTTAAGAATAATTGTATTTGACAGACCTTTTGATATTATAGATTCCTTTGAGAGACACAATACTGCGTTTTCTACTCTTTTGTATATACATCTCCCTCCATGTTTTATGCAATTATTGCACGTGTCATCTCCCACAATATTCCATCTCACTTCAAATCCTCTCTCTATTACATTCGTTGGAACTATTGAGTTGTTTTTCAAATAACTCCTTTTTCCAGGAAATGTGGTACTATTATTACACTTCATACCAACAAAATCAGCCAATTTGGCACTTGATACTATGTATACAATATGAGTTTCTCCCTTTATAAGACAAGTTCTTTTTTTAAAATAATATTGATTCAAGGGAGAATAGTATGAATCCGGAAAAGGACCACCACACTCATACAATATAGGATATATTTCATTGTTGGAAGTGTAATTGAAGAAATCAAAATTTATATCCACATTAGTATAATGTTTGGGACATTGAGATTTACCACCACCATTAAAATCCCACATATCTTCTCTTGCAATCCTCAAAATTTGAGAGGCTTGATCTATGTGAAGGATGTGAAACTTTTGGAACTTCATTGCTATAATCAAGTTTCCATTTTGACAGTCAACTATAAAATTAGGGTGTCCACAATAGCTAGGTTGGGTGTTATAGTTCCAAAAAGGAGAGCTTATATTAATGAAATTACCACAGCTAAAAGGTGCACAAGATGTATATATTTCATCTGCGATAACGTGAAATCGGCTTAAGAAGAGTGGGAGAAATATAAAAGTGTTAATGATTAAAGAAAAAGGTAATAGTTGAGAATGATATTTTTCCATTGTAACTTTGGTAATTAGAACGTGCAGCAAACAACCTGAAATTGAACTACATTTGTTAATGTACTGCAAGAAATATGATGATTTAAGTTACTCAAATATTGAAAAGTATACTTTTATAATTATAAAAAAATACACTTAAAGTATTCATCCAAGAGATTTACATAGTTTAAAATGAAACGTTCTCTTTCTCTAATCGACAAGTTCGTAAAGTTTATTTTTAAATCTTATATACATGAATGTCAATTGCTATGAATTGTTTTTTATATTGAGATTATCATTCTAAAACGAATGAAAACTCTAACATCCACAAACAAGAGTTTAATAGCCTAATTTTTAAAAAATGAGATTTGTTAGGAATTTACAAACAAAAGGTATTTTTTTTAGATTTATTATGTAGAGGTTAATAATCATTCATAATCTCTTTTAATCTACACAAAATTTGATTATCGAACTTTTGTTTCTATCTACCCAATGTAAACATCAATATAACATATCATTCAATGTTAGGTATTTATACTAATATTTAGTAATGTATCTCCTAAAAAAAGATAAAAAATATTCAACAGTTGGTTTTTAAATTACTTGTGATACCATTGTGTCTTTGTATGTCTAAAACACTTTTATTTAATAATTCAAAGTTTGTTATTAAATTGGGGCCAGAGCTATAATTAAAAATTAAAAATTTCAAATCACTATGACAAAAGTGGATTGTGTCATGTAACGTTTGAAAGATAACTTATCAAAAAGAGTGAGACAATTGGAAAAAAATTGAGAAAGAAGAAAAGGTAAGTTATAGGTATTGCATTGGTCTCAAAAAATAGTTTGCGGTGTTTTCTAGTATATTGAGAGGGGAGTTTGAACAGATTTCTTCTATTTTTTTGTTGCCAATCTTATGCCTAGTTAGTTGTTTATTTATAGACTAATGAATTTTCCAAAGTTTGTTTTTGAACCAATTTAAAATATAAAACCGGTTTGTAATTATAAATCAGAGACGGATCTACTTTATGGTAAATGGGAGCAGCTGACCCCACTGCGTCAATTTGTTTTTAACTAATAAATGAATGTTTTTGCAATTTGACCCCACTTGAAAGGGTTGATTTGTCCCCACACATGCCATTAATAATGTTTTTAACTAATGAAGTTTTTAACAACTAATATTGCATTTTTAACAAATTGGTTATTAACTAATAAATGTTGACATGTTATACAGACAAAATAATTAACTTGTCCTGATTAATTTTGTAGTGCTCCAAATAAACATAAAACGAATTTTCTTTACACATTACTCTCTCAAATAAAAAAAAATTTAAAAAAATTCTACTCCCTTCTCTTTTTTTCTTTATTTTTGTTTTGAAAAGAATCATGGATAGAGTGATTTATTAACAATAAAAATTTATTTAATTTAATTCGATTTTATTTATTCAATTTTTTTTGATTTATTTGGCTCTACAATCAACTCGGAAACTATATCATTGATATCCATTTTAGTAAAACAAATAATATAAATGAATTGTTAATATTTTTAGAAAAATTAGTTGGAGTTGAAAAATATATAATCTATCAATTGGTGTATTCAATTTTAAAGTCAGTAATGTTTACATGCCTCTGGAAAAAATTTATAACCATGAATTTTATGAAAAAAAATAGCGTTCACCCATAAATAATTGTCACAAACATAAAAATAAATATATATTTAATAGCATTTGGGAGAAAATAATCTTAAAAATATTTTTTAGATGTTAAAAATATTTTTTAGATGTTAAAAGTGTCTTAGATATTATCTTTAAAACTTAGGCAAATAAAATTTAACTTCTCCATAAAATATGTTGTTTTATAAAAATATTTTTCAATTCTATAATACGAAACTTCTACATCAACTTTTAGTAAACATTATTTACAATACTCAATTTATAAAATTGACATTTTATTTATAAAATTCTTTGATATCCTAACATACTTCAATTTTTAGTATACATTATTTACAATACTCAACAATAATTTATAAACCGAATTGCATTGAAGAAAAAAATACTAAAACTATTTAAATGGTTAATAAACCGAACTATATATTATAAATAATTCAGTTAATTAAATTTAAATTTATAAACCGATTTTAACTTATTTAAATTTTTTACCCTTTTATATGCAGTCAATTATAACTTTCCAAATTGCAAGTCTTTAGTTTTAATCATATAAAAATTGGGACATAGTGGTTCATAGTTTTAATCAATCTTGGATATATCATGGTTTGGCTTATGAACAAAATAAGAAATAAAAATAAAATTTAATAAACCTAGCAAACCTAAATTATAAAAATCTAAACAAAAATCAAATAAAAAAATTTCGAAAAAAAACATACCTTTTCTCTAATCTACTCCTTCTCCTTCTTCTCCTTCTCCTTCTTCTCCCTTCAAAATCCAAAAAAAAAAAAACAGAAATTAACATTATAAAAATACGACTATAAATCAGAGTTCTAAATAAATACAGATGCAATTTACCTTATGATTCAAAAGAGCAAGTTTGAAAATGGATATAAAAATGAGCAAGTTTGAAAATGGCTTTGAACAAAAGAGCAAGGTGTTTGGAAGAGAAAGCAGAAAATGGGTTTTCTGTAAAATTTGTAAAGGTAAAGGGTATGGGAGAGAGAAGGGTAGAGCGTGTAGTTATAACACCTTTAGACTAATGAATTTTCCAAAGTTTATTTGTACTTATAACACCTTTAGACTAATGAATTTTCCAAAGTTTATTTTTGAACCAATTTAAAATATAAAACCGGTTTGTAATTATAAATTGGTTTAAAATTAGTTTATATAAACCGGAAAAAGAACAAGCCTTTGATGTGTGTGAGGTATAAAACTTCCGGTTTCAGTCTCAGGTTTTTCAAAGTTTCAAAGTAAAATATGCACAGAACAAAGAACAAATAAAAGCGTAAACATTATTGTATAAAGAAACCTCTTATCATTCATGAACAACCATAACTCAATTAAAATACTAAAATACCAAGAGACAAACACAACAAATAATTAATGGAAAGCAAAGAAAAGTTACCCAGAATGAAACTTCGCGGAAGACCGGTGAGAAGGGTACCGACGGCTGGTGAGTTATCTGGCGAGGTGTTCGTGAATATTTGATGAAAAAGTGAAACTTGGCAGGGGTGTTGTATTGATGAACATTGTTGATGTTGTTGTTTTAAGTATGAGGTGAGTGTATGGTTTGTAGGGGTGATGATGAAAAAGTGATGATGAAAACTTGGGAGGTTTGTATGGTTTTAAAGAAAAAGTGATGATACAATAAAAGCAGGACCGGTGAGAAATCCAAAACCAGATCAATTTGTTGATATCTGTCTTGTTACTCTCGTAAAGTCGAAAAGTTGATGTATTACAACTTATAATGTTTAAGAAAGTACGATTAGGTTGCCGAGGAAAGTGACAGAAGTACATGTCACGGGTATCAAGGAAAAAGCTAAATGTAGTAGAGTAATATAAGCCTATTACGTTCAAGCACGTGTAGTTAAAAGATAAGATTTATACCTGCAAATACAGCTATACAATATTGTCACATCTAGTATGTACTAAGAAAATGCAGGCCTAGTATGTACTAAGAAAATGCAGTCAATAACATCCAGTATGTAATAAGGGAGTAGAATCTGCTACCTTTTAGTCACTGCAAAGTATTATATAAAAAATTAGCCGTATACAAATGCAAGGAAAAATGTTGTTGTTATAGAGATGACCCTAGTAACTATAGCTCCAAGATGTAAAGTAGAATCCAAAATTGGATGTTAACAAAAGTAGCAGTTATTTTTTACTTAATTCTTGGTTGTATATCATATGGTTAATACAAATCCCTCATAAAGTAAAACAAAAATAAAGAAGAAAGAAACTTATATCTTAACATGGTATACATACACATGGTAAGCTATACTACTTGTCACTTATCTCATATTAAGCTTTTGTTATATATTTTGTCTTCAATTTGAAATTAGCTTAACAGATAAAATAACTAAGGAGAATACAAATATCTGCAGTAAATAAGCTTTGTAAGAACTGTCATAAGAAATTCTATAAATTACACTTTGTTATAATCTAATATCTAACTTTAGTAATAAAAATATATTAACTATGAATATTCAAATATTGTTCAAAGGACACAAATCACTTTAAAAAAAATTCTATTTCCTAAATATTAGATTTTAAACTAATATCTTGAAAA
Source organism: Vicia villosa (assembly GCF_029867415.1). Classification (NCBI taxonomy): domain Eukaryota; kingdom Viridiplantae; phylum Streptophyta; class Magnoliopsida; order Fabales; family Fabaceae; genus Vicia; species Vicia villosa. The sequence goes on from NC_081183.1 coordinate 5,338,365, forward strand.
GGCTATTGACATACTATTTAAATTCTGAAAAATATCAATATTGCAAATATTATGAAAGAATAAAAAATAAATTATTATGGAGATTTTACTAATAGTTTGTGGTGTGATAATGCACTACCTTTAAGTGGGAACCATCTAGCATCAAGATGAAACAGCATCTCTTAACATAACAACACCTTTAAGTGCCTTTATTCTTGTGAAATTTCTATTTCTCGTGACAGCTTGTGATGTACTATAAGAAATATGCATTCATTCACATTCACATGTTATTTTCTATGAAAGCATCTAGGTAATCAACTGCTGCACATGTGGTGTCAATCACAAAGAATGATTTTGAAGCTTTAAATTATTATGGTCTGTTTGCCACTGGTTGGTTTGAATTCTTGTTATGTCTGTTACTTTCATATGATTTATTATTCAGTCTTGTGCTTCTTGTCCAATCAATGTGTTGTTTTATCTAATCTAAATTCAAAAGATTTTTGCGGGTTAGAGGGTCTAATTCTTAGTAATTACTTCATGCATTATGTATTAGTATGATTTTAGATTTTAGATTTGATTTGTTTGTGGCTAGTTGGGAATTTCTTATCTTATTTTTAGTGTGTTTGGCTAATTTTGTCAAAGTTGTATACTATTTGTGTCCGAAAATTTTATTTTTTATTATTTTTTACTAATTTTATTATAATTTCTTTCTAAAATTAATAAACTAAGTTTGATTCCAATAATTTTTTTCTTTCATATTTTGAATATTTTGCGGGGTTAAAAACCCATTAAACAACCTCTTAGTTTAGTCAGCAAAATAACTGCGGTCGTTATAAATCATCGTATATAAATTGTGGAAATCTCCGTATGTATCTATCGAAATCAAAAATTTGGGTAAAACTTTCTTACCTTGGAAACAATAAATAATTATAATAGTATTTGCTAATACTATTTCACTTTTAATTGTATTATAAATATATTTTAAATATAATATATATATTATTTATAATTTAATATAATATATTAATGAAAACTCAAAAAAATTATTTTAACTTTATTTATCAAATAAAAAATATCAACTTTAATTGAAAAAGAAAAAGAAAGATTTATGTCTTAAAATAAGCCATTTATGTAGTTATAATATTAAAAGCATTTTACTATTTTTTTCTCATTAACAATAAACAAAATTTAAAAGTTTATTATTATTATTATAATAATTATTATTATAAAATATAACGATTATACTAAATATTAATTTTATATCATAATAAATTTTTATTAATATTTAACTTTTAATTCTTTAAATAAAACACTAATAATAACTTCTTCTTAATAATAATATAACTGACAATTAAATATAATTTAATTTTTTACATTATGATTTAATAGATATTGCTTATATTATAACTGAAGTGCTTAATTACTTTTAAAAAAGAATTTAAAAAGTTAAATTGGAATTTACTATTTGTGAAAAAAAATTTATACCATCAGGAGCTAAAATTGTTTGTGAACGACGACAAGGTGTTGAATAGAAAAGACTAAATGTTGTGGTGCGATTCATGTTAATTAAGGACTGTGTTGCCTCTAGAGGTATCTCTGCCTCTGATATTTTTCTATGCAGGGTAAAAAATGATATCAAAACAACTTTTTGGTTCAGCAGATGGTTAGAAAATCAAGCTTTATCCGAGGCTTTTCCGGAGCTATACGCGAAGGCAATTACTCCCTTTATGTCTGTTGTCGAAGTTGGCCATTGGGAGGATACAATTTGGTATTGGGATATTTATGGTTGGTTCTCTGACACTGAAGAAGACGACGATTTTTTGATTTAGATAATGATAGACTTGTTGTCTCTGTTCCAGCCGGTTTAGCATGCAGAAGATGAATTTGTCTAGGCGGAAAACATTGAAGAAGGATTCGCGGTTAAAGAACGTGCTTGTGTGATTAGGAATCGAGAGGCTGATCTCACAGTGGGATTACATGATAGAAAGAAGCTGAATTTCATGTGGAAACTCAAAAGTAAAAACTTTCGCATGGATATTGATTTTGGAGAGGCTTCCAATGAGAGATAAACTTAGGAGGAGGATTTTGGAAGACTATATGGATTGTTATTGTTTCTTTTGCTTTCAAGAAGAGGAGAACGTTAATCACTTATTCGAATTTTGTCCCACTACTAGGAAGATTTAGGAGAGAGTTGGGGTTTGGCTTGGTGACTCGTGTAGGCTATCTTATACAGATGTGTCGTCTTTTATTGTTGGGCCCAAGAAAATTAAGGTAGTAGAGGAAAGATTAACTATAGGAGTGATATGGTTAGTGGCTGTATGGAGTATTTGGATAACGAGAAATGCGATCCTTTTTAAAGGAAGCATTTTCAAATTTGACGAATGCTATAGCGCTATCATATTAGCTTCTTGGAAATGGTTTCGTTCAGTTAATGATTCTTCTATTTCCTTTAATTTTCATTTTTTGAACATTTTACCCCTCTCGTGTATAAAGAAGTAGTTATGTCGTGTGTAGCCCTTTTGTGATTAATACCATTACTTATTGAAAAAAATTTAAAAAAAAGCTGAATTCTAACAAAAATGTGTAAAAAAAAAGATGAATTCTAATAAATATCTAACATTTATTATATTCTAACTTGTTTATTTACACTAATTTATTTATTTTTAAGTATATCGGTAAGCTCCACATTTAGATTTACTTAATTATTTTTTAATTGTAATTAATTAAAATATAATATCTAAAAAATATATGATTGTATGTTAAAAAAAATTTAATATATATATATATATATATATATATATATATATATATATATATATATATATATATATATAATAAAGAGAAAAAGAGATATACACTACAGTGTAAAAAAATTTTACACTGTCAACCAATCACAACCATGTATTTAATTAAAACACAATTTTAATTAAAATAAATTAATATGATATGACAAATATAAGGATTTTGATTGGATATATGTATAAAATTATATGTGTAAAATTTATTTACACTGTCAACACTACCTTTAAACTCTATAATAAATCATTAAAAAATATTTTTTTTGCAACCCTAACTTGGATCCTGACACCGCCCCTAGCAAGAGGTGCCTACACGACACCGACTATCATAGTTACAGTTTCACCTATTACTTGTTGAAAAAAAAAAGACACACGTTGGTCTTGGTTTTGAAAATTTAAATAGTTAACCAAATGATAAGGTTCTATATTAGTAATTTTAAAGTTCTTACGATATTAACTTATCAATAAATTTTAAGTCAATGATTCTACTTATAATTCATAATTAATTCCTGAAATTTTCTTTATGCATGAATATAACTTCACATTTTCAAAATTTACAGCGGTTTGATTCCAATATATATATATATATATATATATATATATATATATATATATATATATATATATATATATATATATATATATATATATATATATATATATATATATATATATATATATATATATATATATATATATATATATATATTAATTAATAAGTAAAATGAAATTAAACCGGGGTATAAGGGGTACTCCAACCGATTACAAGACGGGAATGCTTCTACTACTCAAAACAAATGAGTGGTAGAATATTCCATACATGAAAATTACAATTAGCGGCTAATTTATAACTAGAATAAAACCATTTCGAAAAATTAAAAACTACCTCAGATATACATTCGGTAAAGCTAAACGATTTATTCTTAAAAACGATTCCACTAAATGTATAATGGTAATCAATGTAACGGTAACAAACCGATTTCCCTATAAAAGTGGAACTAATTACAAATGAGTAATACTCCCCCACAGGCTAGACTATGGATGGAGAAAAGTCCCAACTTGCTAAGGAAAGAAGAAAAAGCAGGAGCATCCGGTGGTTTTGAATTTCCAAGAGACAAGAGATTTGCCTAAAAATACAGCAAAACTTGTGGTTAAACGTCGTGTGGTTGGGCATGTGGCCTAGTCACTATCTGCAAAACTAGAAAGCACTAAATCAACGGTAGCAGAATAATCAATCCTTAAAATGGTTTTTAGTGGGATTATAAACAAATTGGCTTAATTGTTGAATGACAAATGAAATATCAGGACTGGTGGTGGTTAAATAAATTAATTGGCATATTAATCTTCTATATTGTGAATCAGGTTGAGGCACTTCATCAACTCCAATTACAGAATCAAAAACAACTTCTAGGACATCAAGCTTTTCATTAAAAGTTTGAAGTTGAACTTCATCCATGTTAAAGTCCTTTTTCTCATTCGAAGCATCGTCTTGCTGCTTTCCATGTACAACCACAATAGGCCTCTCCTTTCTACCTTTATCCTTTCTATTTAGTAATTCGAAAAGTGTTTACCTTCTGGAAAATCATTGAGTAGCTTCACAGAACAGCCGATCAAGTTCATGATAATCTAGAGCATTACACGATTTTAATATATTACTGTAATTCTCAAGAGTTTTTGTCTGGTTACAATCTGGAGCACAAAATTAGAGATACAAAAGAAGAACAAAGATGTGTGCTGCAGAGACATATGAGAAAACTCTTTAATAGCTTACTCCTATTTCACGAAATTCTGTCAAAGTTTTTCTGAGGCTTCAGTTTGAAACAGTGTATAAGTATTGCTTGTCAGAATGTTACTACCAGTAGATATGTCGTTCATTAGTCAATACCAATGCCTCGTATGCATAAAGCAGTTTTCATTATTATTCATGTCAAAAACCATGTAAGATAATGCTAGTTTAGTAGATTAAAAAAATTTTTCCATACAAGTTCTCTTACTAAGCTGGAAACCAAACACGATAGTTTCTCAAAAACATGCTAATTAAATCAAACATATAACCCACTTTTCTTTGCTCCTAAAAACAAGTAAAATTATCATAAACTTGTAAAAGCAGCATAAATAATGTACATAACCAGAACCGCATTTCTTTGGATCTCAGAGTTATATTCCAACTCAGTCTGCGGTCCGATGCGGCTGCAAAAGCTACCGCATCCGCAATATTGCGACGGAAATTGCGATTGTGGAGTGCAATTTAAAGCTATGGTCTAATGCAAATTCTAGCATAATTCCTCAGCAGACAATTACACAGACCGAACTACTTGATCAAACTCAAGATTTACCTGCCGAACAAACATATGAACATCAAACATTCCTAATTTTTTTTATATTCTTCATAAATTCTTTTTTCTTTTTTGCAATTATTTTCCAACATGTTATTGACAAATATATTTTTTTGATGTGTACATAACAGTTCTTAAAGAATTGCCTCTTTGTGTATACTCACGGCAGTAAGATTGAATGTTGCAAATATGACAACTGATACAATGGGAGAAAATAACACTTTGTAATTCTCATTCATAATAAAAATGGACCAAATGATACAATGGGATCAAATCCTTGCACAAAGTTTTCTAAAATAATGAAATAAGCTAACTATCCAACAATCTACTATAATTAAATAGTAACAGAACTAGACAACTGTTTAAACCATTTAATGACGATCAATGTGCGAAGTCAATGACGGTTAGCCATAAGGACTATATTTCGAATACAAAAGTGCTATATTTTACCACGAAATACTTCTCCACTGCCTCCATCTCCTAGTCTGTTGTCAACACTTAAGTGTTCTGTTGCCACATCAAGATCATCAAAGATAAAATGTTCAACTCCATAGTTTTGATGGTTGTAAGGAGATGCTAGGAGAGTCTATTTAGGACTCAGCAGAACTATTATTATTGTGGCGCCTATAAATGCATATGGATGTGATAACAAGTGTTGCCAACATAGAAGAAATAACACCTTTAAAAAAGAATAGGAAGAATAAGTAATTATATTGTGTATAAGAAATATCTACATGAAAAAAAATGATGAAATATATAAGAAAATTGAAATTACTACCAAGAGTGAGTTTCGTTTTCCAATTCCATGCTCCTGCATTATTTAGTTATGAAAGCAAATATGTGTTAGCATTGTGATAGTTCAAATATAATTTCGTATTTCAAAATTTAAGAATAATTGTATTTGACAGACCTTTTGATATTATAGATTCCTTTGAGAGACACAATACTGCGTTTTCTACTCTTTTGTATATACATCTCCCTCCATGTTTTATGCAATTATTGCACGTGTCATCTCCCACAATATTCCATCTCACTTCAAATCCTCTCTCTATTACATTCGTTGGAACTATTGAGTTGTTTTTCAAATAACTCCTTTTTCCAGGAAATGTGGTACTATTATTACACTTCATACCAACAAAATCAGCCAATTTGGCACTTGATACTATGTATACAATATGAGTTTCTCCCTTTATAAGACAAGTTCTTTTTTTAAAATAATATTGATTCAAGGGAGAATAGTATGAATCCGGAAAAGGACCACCACACTCATACAATATAGTATATATTTCATTGTTGGAAGTGTAATTGAAGAAATCAAAATTTATATCCACATTAGTATAATGTTTGGGACATTGAGATTTACCACCACCATTAAAATCCCACATATCTTCTCTTGCAATCCTCAAAATTTGAGAGGCTTGATCTATGTGAAGGATGTGAAACTTTTGGAACTTCATTGCTATAATCAAGTTTCCATTTTGACAGTCAACTATAAAATTAGGGTGTCCACAATAGCTAGGTTGGGTGTTATAGTTCCAAAAAGGATAGCTTATATTAATGAAATTACCACAGCTAAAAGGTGCACAAGATGTATATATTTCATCTGCGATAACGTGAAATCGGCTTAAGAAGAGTGGGAGAAATATAAAAGTTTTAAGGATTAAAGAAAAAGGTAATAGTTGAGAATGATATTTTTCCATTGTAACTTTGGTAATTAGAACGTGCAGCAAACAACCTGAAATTGAACTACATTTGTTAATGTACTGCAAGAAATATGATGATTTAAGTTACTCAAATATTGAAAAGTATACTTTTATAATTATAAAAAAATACACTTAAAGTATTCATCCAAGAGATTTACATAGTTTAAAATGAAACGTTCTCTTTCTCTAATCGACAAGTTCGTAAAGTTTATTTTTAAATCTTATATACATGAATGTCAATTGCTATGAATTGTTTTTTATATTGAGATTATCATTCTAAAACGAATGAAAACTCTAACATCCACAAACAAGAGTTTAATAGCCTAATTTTTAAAAAATGAGATTTGTTAGGAATTTACAAACAAAAGGTATTTTTTTTAGATTTATTATGTAGAGGTTAATAATCATTCATAATCTCTTTTAATCTACACAAAATTTGATTATCGAACTTTTGTTTCTATCTACCCAATGTAAACATCAATATAACATATCATTCAATGTTAGGTATTTATACTAATATTTAGTAATGTATCTCCTAAAAAAAAGATAAAAAATATTCAACAGTTGGTTTTTAAATTACTTGTGATACCATTGTGTCTTTGTATGTCTAAAACACTTTTATTTAATAATTCAAAGCTTGTTATTAAATTGGGGCCAGAGCTATAATTAAAAATTAAAAATTTCAAATCACTATGACAAAAGTGGATTGTGTCATGTAACGTTTGAAAGATAACTTATCAAAAAGAGTGAGACAATTGGAAAAAAATTGAGAAAGAAGAAAAGGTAAGTTATAGGTATTGCATTGGTCTCAAAAAATAGTTTGTGGTGTTTTCTAGTATATTGAGAGGGGAGTTTGAACAGATTTCTTCTATTTTTTTGTTGCCAATCTTATGCCTAGTTAGTTGTTTATTTATAGACTAATGAATTTTCCAAAGTTTGTTTTTGAACCAATTTAAACTATAAAACCGGTTTGTAATTATAAATCAGAGACGGATCTACTGCGTCAATTTGTTTTTAACTAATAAATGAATATGAATGTTTTTGCAATTTGACCCCACTTGAAAGGGTTGATTTGTCACCACACATGTCATTAATAATGTTTTTAACTAATGAAGTTTTTAACAACTAATATTGCATTTTTAACAAATTGGTTTTTAACTAATAAATATTGACATGTTATACAGACAAAATAATTAACTTGTCCTGATTAATTTTGTAGTTCTCCAAATAAAAATAAAACGAATTTTCTTTACACATTACTCTCTCAAATAAAAAAATTCTACTCCCTTCTCTTTTTTTCTTTATTTTTGTTTTGAAAAGAATCATGGATAGATTGATTTATTAACAATAAAAATTTAATTAATTTAATTCTATTTTATCTATTCAATATTTTTTTGATTTATTTGGCTCTACAATCAACTCGGAAATTATATCATTGATATCCATTTTAGTAAAAAAATAATAATTTAAATGAATTGTTAATATTTTTAGAAAAATTAGTTGGAGTTGAAAAATATATAATCTATCAATTGGTGTATTCAATTTTAAAGTCAGTAATGTTTACATGCCTCTGGAAAAAATTTATAACCATGAATTTTATGAAAAAATTTATAACCATGAATTTTATGAAAAATTTTAGTGATCTAGTCATATTTTATGTTACACGTTTGTTTGTTTTAAATAAGAAACTTTAATAATTTTTAAAATAATTGATGTAATTTTTTTCGTTTAATCAATTAAAATTCTCCGGTTTGTTTGTTTTAAATAAGAAATTTTAAATTTTTTTAGAATAATTTTAAATTCAATTTCAAGATGTTGCCAGCTATAATGTAGTACTATATTTAATCAACAGCATCAAGAAACTGATAGAAAGACCGAATAATTAATAGAAAGCAAAGAAAAGTTACCCAGAATGAAACTTCGCAGAGAACCGGTGAGAAGGGTACCGACGGCTGGTGACGTATCCGGCTGAATATTTGATGAAAAAGTGAAACTTGGCAGGGGTGTTGTATTGATGAACACTGTTGATGTTGTTGTTTTAGTATGAGGTGAGTGGATGGTTTGTAGGGGTGATGATGAAAAAGTGATGATGAAAACTTGGGAGGTTTGTATGGTTTTAAAGAAAAAGTGATGATACAATAAAAGCAGGTTTGTTGTAATGTCGCAAGCAAAATGTCCTTTGATAAAGCAAAATGTCCTTTGACTGTGTATGTAACACAATGATAGATTTGGAACATTCATCAACTTGCAAAGCTTATGAGTCCAAGTCTTTGTTTAACGGGTCAATGGTCAATGTCCTTTCACTATCACAATGATAGACAAACACGGATTGACTAAAATAAATTGATTAAAATAAATGAAATTATTTTATTAACGGAAGATTAACATATGATTTAAAAAAAAATCCTAATTTCAATCTTAACTTATTAAAAATACGACTTGGAAATCAAAATGATAAATATATATATATATATATATATATATATATATATATATATATATATATATATATATATATATATATATATATATATATATATATATATCCCTTCCTCATTCATTTTTCTTTTTCAATTCATTTTTCTTTTTTAATATTGATCGGTTGAGACTAGCATCCTATTGAACATATTAAACTATCATGAAA